>NW_007246989.1:11641-143384 GCF_000164805.1 Carlito syrichta
AGGCGCGTGCTACCATGCCCGGCTGATTTTTGATTTATTGTAGATATGTGGTCTCGCTGCCCAGGCGGGTCTCGAACCCGCGGGCTCAGGCAATCCACTCACCTCAGTCTCCCTAAGGCGCAGGATAACAGGCTGAGCCACCGAGCCCGGCCATTTATGTTTTCATATGAATTTCCTTATTGTTGTTTCCAGGTTTGAGAAAAATGATGTTAGTAAATTAATGGGTGTTGCATTGAATCTGTTGATTTCCTTTGGTAGGATGGACATGTTAACAGTGTTGATTCTTTCAGTTCATGAGCATGGAGTATGTTTCTATTTGTTTGTGTCTTCTTTGATTTTTTGAGCAGTTTTTCTTGTAAAGATTTTTTACTTCTCTGATTAGGAAGATGCTGAGATGCTGCATTTTTTTGTGGCTACAAAATGTCAATATTTTATAGAAATAAATGAAGAGGAAAAAATATTTAACATCTAGTATAAAAAAACGAGAGTGTCAAAAAAAGTATCCACATATAAAAAACTGTTATCTCCGTATTACCTTTTGAAGTTGAATTACAGTAGCAATGTGTAGTATTATGTTTGCTCAAAAGTTAGCATTAATCAAATGAGTGCTAGTATCACCATGCAAGAAGCAGGACTTTCAAAGAAAATGGAGGAAGCACAGTTGTCGTTCGAGGAGTACAAGACCATTTTGAAGTGGTATTTGAAATCTGAGAACATAGTGGAAGTACAACAATGGATGTCTGAGTATGCAACAGAACCTCCAACATACCTAACAATTGCACACATTTGTGATAAGTTTGAGGCACATGGTACTGTGTGGTATGCGCACAAGGGGAGATCTGGGAAGACTTACACAGCAACAGGTCCTGTTGTTTGCCGTAATCAGAAATGTCTGGACACTGATGGTAATCAATATGGACACCTCTTGTAATAGCAGAAATCAAATGTGACTTGTATTCATCTTTTGTTTTTGGTATGTAATGAGTATTATGATTTTAATGTCTCTCAAAATTTCCTTTCTTAAAATTTGTATATTTTTTTGGCACTCTCTATATATTCCAATTATTTTATAACCATTTTATAACAAGGTTAAACTATTAGCTGATTTTACTAAACTGCTATATATAAAAATCTGGGTAACTGTTCTTTTTAAAAAAGTGAATACTTCATTATTTTGCTTCTTTCTTTTTTTCTGTTTTTGGTGATACAGTGGCAGCATAATGTAGCTATTTTAAAGAAAATAACATAATTATTCTCCTCAGGACAGGATCTTTCAGAAAAAAATGAAATGAAATCTGACATACTTACCAACCTGCACATAAATTTAATAATTATATAAAGCTGAAGTCATTGTAGATTAAAATCAGAATTAAAGTCAAAGAAGATATACCATTCTATGATAAAATGTGTTTTCTGATATACTTTCAAAGTTGCTGAATAATTTGAGTGCACTCTATTTTCAAATAATGCTGTTTTCCTGCATCTCTGGTAAACTATGATTTCCCAGGATGATATAATGTCCCTTTCTCTGGAAAAATACATATTATTTTTAGGTTAATGGTAATAAAAACGTATTTTCTCTGTGGCTATTCATTTTCTTAGGCTACTAGGAAAAAACCCAATAAAAACAGAAAAATCAAAATGAGAATGTCAACTGATACGTTTTCCAAAACTTAAAACTCATGGCTTGGGGAATTAAATTTTGTCAATCATTTTTCTATGTGACCTTCTAAATTTAACAATCTACACTTTAAATACTCAAATATTTTTAAATATCTGGTGCTGGTCTTCTTTTTCAAACAAGGAATAAATTTATGTCTTGTGGGACAACCAACCCTTCTTAGTGTTACACAGTACTGATACTCTCTCTTGACAAGATTATCCCTGAGTAGAAGCTAAATTTTGGTGGCATACTCTGGAAAATGAAAAAACAAGCAGAAAAGAAATTCTTTGAATATCAGTGCAGGGTTGATGATATAAGTAGCATGGCATACTGATTTAAATATAGCTATTAGGAATCTCCACACTGTTTTCCATAGAGGTTGAATTAGTTTGCATTCCCACCGACAGTGTAGAAGCTTCCCCTTTTCTCTGCATCCTCACCAGCATCTGCTTTTTTTGTTTGTTTGTTTTATTAATGATGCTCATTCTTATTGGAGTTAGGTGGTATCTCAATGTGGTTTTGATTTTTCTGTGACAATTAGTGAGGCTGAGCATTTTTCCATGTGTCTGTTGGCTGTTTGTATCTTTTCTTCTGAGAAGTGTCTTTTCAGTAATTGACCTTCCATACAACCTAGCAATACCCTTTCTGGGAATATAACCCAGAGGAACTTAAATCACTCTATGAAAAAATATACCTGCACAGATGTTTATTGCAGCACTATTCACAATAGCAAAAACATGGAACCAACCATGCTGCCCATCGAAACTGAACTGAATAAATAATGTGGTACATATACATGATAGAATTTTATGCAGCCATATAGAAGAACAAAATTATGGACTTTACAGAAACTTGGAACGATTTAGAGTCTATCATTCTCAGTGATCTGTCTCAGAAGCAAAGAGCTGAGTATCACATGTTCTCACTCATAAGTGGGCACTGAACATTTACTGTAATACAATAGGAAAGCATTGGCTGTAGCAAGACACCACCAGGGTATGATGGGGGCATACAGCAGCAATAAGGGTATCTGATGTCAAACCAGGCGAGGTGCGGATCAAAGAGAGACCCAAAATTTACCTGTATGATGATCACCTGCATACCTAATTTTGAATTGTACTGCACATCTTTAAAATAAAAATGTTAAAATAAATAAATAAATATTAACTATTGATTCGAGTTACCTTGAGAGTCTACACAAGCTGTAATTGAGATGTAAACATTGGTAGGTGTCATGCTCAACCATAAATAAGAATCTGTGAATGGCACTGGCAGCTTGACTTCTGCTTGGGATTTTTTTCTCCTAAATATTGGACACCTGCTTCTCTTTGCCATGCCATCTGTCCTGCTATGTTTTCTTCATAGAATCAGTGGACTCACTTCATGTTTCAGATATGACCTATCTACTCGCTCCCTTATTATTTCCTGAAGTTCATTTTTTTTCTTTTTTTTGAGTTGGAGTCTCACTCTGTCGCCCAGACTGGAGTGCAGTGGCCGCTCCCGGCCACTGCAGCCTCGCCTGCTGGGCTCCGGCGATCCTTCTGCCTCAGCCTTCCGAGTAGCCGGAATTACAGGCATGCGGTACCACGCCCGGCTGATTTTTTGATTTATTGTAGAGATGAGGTCTCGCTGACCAGGTGGGTCTCGAACCCGCGGGCTCATGCAATCCACTCACCTCAGCCTCCCAAAGGCGCGGGATTACAGACTGAGCCACCAAGCCCGGCTCCCAAATAAATATCTTTGTTAATGCATGCTGAATCTGATTTTTGTATGATTACTAGGTATTGTTTTTTGCTGATTTTTTGGTTCTGAGTCAGACACGCGCAGGTTTATGCACCTTTATGTACACAGCAGTCTTAGATTTTCTAATGTGAACATTGTGATAGTCTTGGCAAGACTCAATAAAGGCACTTAAAAAAATGACTTGGGGAGAAAATGGAAAACATTACAATATCGGATGTGCTACACTGGATTAAAGTAAGAGTCAGCTTGGTGAATATTCTGCTTCTCATGGTCATATTCAGATAGCCTAAAATGGAAATCATTGCTCTACTGACTTTTCAAACTATGATAAGATAACAAGAATTCTCCTGGATGTCAAAGCGACCCTTTTTCATGGATCAGCTCAGAAGTAAGTTCCTCTACTAGCCTAGTTTCAATCCATAGTCCTGCAGTTTAAGAATCTGGTAAGCCCAATCAGAGTGATAGGGTCATTGTGATATTTAAATAATGAGTCAACAGCACTCTGTACAATGTAATGTGCTATATAAAAAATAAACATTTGTAGGGATTAGGGATTATTAAAACTCTTCATTAGAATTCCTATGGAGTCACCACTCAGAAACTTTTGGTCTCTGGTAAGAATATTGTGTTTACACACAATCAATTTTCCTGTGTTTTGACAGACACAATCAATAGCTCCAACTGTTCAGCTGGGCCCAAGCTACCAAACCACTAACTCTATATTCAGTTCCCCTTGGTTCAAAATAGTATTTTTAACCGTATGTTTTTTATAAACTACTACTCCATCCGTTTTTTCTCACACTAAACAATATGTACACATTACAGAGTACACATCTGGTTCTGTGCTTAGTACTGGGACTATCACAAAAGACAGTCCCTTGCTTTGCAGCTGTGATGTCCTATGAGTCTATGATTATGGGCCTTAGAGACATATTTAATTATATCCATTGCATAGTTTTCAGAGTTTATCTTAAACAAATAGTAAACTTTTTTTCATAGCTGAAAGTCATCTTCAAAAGTAGTTGGAATATTTCAATTTATTTTTTCAGTGCTTCCAAAGATTTCCAAGATTATCTTTCTATTTAGGAAAATAATATATTGTAAATATATAATGAACCTATACAAAAATTTTATCTGTGGTCATAGCTTGAGGAGGATATGAAAAGCTTGTGTCTTGTGGTATGCTGACACTGAGAATTATGGGTCTATGAAGATCAACCTTTTACTTCCAAGTTTTTTGGAGGTTAGCAGATTTTTCCCAGACATATAAAGTCATCTTGCTGATTTTTATACTACTTTAGAGATAAAACAATGGCAGTAGTTCTCAAAAAGTCCTTGTGAGAAGCACATTAACTTCTGAAGTATTCTAGAATTAAATATAAAGGCAGATGTTAACTCATATCTGCTAGTCAGCTTCGAGGCACTAGTTGGAGAGGGACCACAGAGTCTGTGCTGATGTCTGTGGGTTCCTGCATCCAAACACCAACAGCATGTAGATTAGAGATGCTGACTAGGTGAACTTGCTTTGACAACTGCATGTGCAATGCTGATCTGTGTTCTATCAGCCTGGTCTTGTCCAGCAGTTTAACGTTCCATAAAGAACACCACAGCTCCTAAGGAAGAAGTCACCACAAGACCAAACAATGGACAAAGACACTCATTAAACTCTCATGTTGCCCGGAACAGGCTGAGAACAACAAGCACAATGTAGGATATATACGAGATGAGAAGCGGCACTGTGAACCCCAGATCCAGAAGTCATGGGTACATGGGAGGCAGAGACACACATGGTAAACTGAGGATATCAAGTTGTCCTGGTCAAGCAGAATTAAAAGATGAGTGAGAAACAATGGGAGAGTAGATGTCTCCAGGACAGAAAAAATCTATAGAGGGCAGATTCTGAAAACAGTGGAAAGTTGTCTGGAGGGGTGAGGTATACAACCATGTCCTGCAGAGTATCTGTGTGCTGAAGAGGTACAGAGAATTAAGGAATCAGTGGTGACTAAGGCCCTAGTTACAATAAGTGAGTTAGGAAAAAAAAAATCTAAATCGACCCAAGGTGGGGAAATCATTTTACAAAGCATTTTTAAAATTTATATAAACTCTAGATTTCATAAGTCAGCTATCCTAATACAATTTTTTGGTAGGATTTCCTGTCAGTGGGTAAGACACTTGCCACTGAAACCTCCTAAATGGTGCAATATTATTCATGTTTACAATGTTATTCAAGGCAGATATCCAGCAAAAATAACAGAACAGAGAAATATAACACAAACTCAGAAAACAACGATAAAAAACTCTTTAGAGGCAGACTTGAGCATCGCCAGACTCATGCCATATCCAGTTTCTAAAATTGAGTTACTTTTAATTGTGTTCATGGGAAATAAAAGAGAGAAGGGTAAGTCATTAAAGTCTTTGTGTCATATAATTGTATTGGTATTGACTAAACACAACTAAGATGGCAATGTGTATCAGATATGAAGAATACACCCGTGGGATATAGAAAAAAAAATGTAATAAAATATACAGATTTGGTAGTATTAAAGACAAATTGCACCTTACAAGATAAGCAAACAAAATGAGTTTTATTCAGACACTATTGCCAGCAATAGCAAAGAGAGCACAAACAGACATGCTATGCAAACGCAAAGTCCCCTGAAACAAAAGACAGAGGGCTGGGATGGGGGAATCACAGTTTCTCTGTTTGCTAATGGTCTTTGCCCACACAAAAGGTAAACTTTCTCCAGTGTTTTTGACAGAATTCTAAAAGTCAAAGTCAGGGGCTATAGGCATAGGCTCCTGCCTCTCCACAGAGACTGGGAGAGGGAGGGGCTCTGTCTTCCTTGATGATTGCATTTCTATTTTTTTTTTTTCTTTTTTTTGAGTTGGAGTCTCACTCTGTCGCCCAGACTGGAGTGCAGTGGCCGCTCCCGGCCACCGCAGCCTCGACCTGCTGGGCTCTGGCAATCCTTCTGCCTCAGCCTTCCAAGTAGCCGGAATTACAGGCATGTGCTACCATGTCCGGCTGATTTTTTTATTTATTGTAGAGATGAGGTCTCACTGCCCAGGCGGGTCTCGAACCCGCAGGCTCAAGCAATCCACTCACTTCAGCCTCCCAAAGGCGATTGCATTTCAAAGGATGGCGCCCACATCCTTGAGAAAGCCACTCATGGCCAGGGGCTAGGAAAATATTTATATCTCAACAGGCAGAGAAAGAATTTATAATTACAAGTTGTTTGAAGTGTTCTAAGAAAAGGGAGGTATGGAGCTTAGAGTGAAGGAGAAACTGCCTAAAGCTAGGGTCACATTAGGATTGTCTGGGTCAGTAGCTACTATCGAAGAAGGACTTGTTGAAGCAGAAGAGAAGATACTGAGAACGTGGTGATCATTATGATGATAATGATGTATAACTTTATAAATTCTAAAAGCTTATACAACACTCCAGTATGTATTTTTGTATTTTAACATTCCAAAATAAACATTTAGATCCCCTTGTAATAGCAGTCTTATAGCCCAGGAAAACAAGCTAGTGGGAACTAGACAAACCCATGTCCTCTGGATTCCAATTTTGGGCTCTATCCAGTACATCATGTTGCTTCATGAGGTTGAAAAGACAATGTATAGAAATATGTGAAGATGTCCAAGACAGACTCATGTAAAACGTGGACATTTGAGTGCTCTGTGGAGACTGCTCTGTCCAGATCCAATGCTTATTTTCACCTTGTCATCAGACTTTAGTATATTTCTATACACAGCACTAAGACTCTTTCACATTGATCATCACTAATGTTTGAAACTTCTTTCAAAGTCTCCTGATGATTTACCTCATCTTTCTAATTCTTTCTACGTTGAGCTGCCAAATTTATCTTTCTAAAGGGTTTTTATAATGCCACCGCACTGCCTTAAACATAGTTATCAGTTGAAACAATGTTAAATACTTTGTCTTTTCATGGGGAAATTAAGCATTTTATATTTTTTGTGATAACTTATCTGCTTGATTCATAATGTATATTTTAGTTTTTGCTTTTTATTCTTTATGCTTTTATACCATTTTTTATTGTGAATCTATCTTCTTGTTCCTTCATCACACTTTGAAATTTTTATAACGCTTTCAAATTCTACTAATAATTATGCTTCAATAAGGAGATGAAGATACATCAACTTCTGGGATTTTTTTCTAAGGCACTGTAGAAGATGATTTGATCCATTTTCAGCTATTTTTAGGGTGTCCTCTAACCCTATGTTTATTCAGTTTCCAATAGTTAATGCATAATCATCATACTTTTAGAGAATACTGTATTGCAATATTCTTTCTAACTGCCATTTTTTTGGTTATTTTTTATGGTATCCCACCTGAAATCTAATTTGATTTAATTATCATTTCGAATACTTCAAATGTTTTTCTCAGGTTAGGTACAGGAATACTACAGTATCCAAATAAATATATGTCAACAAATGTCTTTCTCTTATGATGTAAACTGGTCTCAATAGTTTTTGATGACATTGATTTTATGTCAGTAGCTTAGGGGTATTGATGACTGTTAGCCTCCAGGATTACAAAGGAGAGGCCAGTGGCAGTATTCTACCTGCTTCTGCCATGTGGCAACTTACGTGATTTTGATTCTAATTTCAAAATTTTCAATTATTTCAGTATATCCAGACTATTTGTAAAATGTATGTGATTCACAATTTGCTGTGACATTTAATTCAGAAATAAGTTTTTCTTTATCCTCAAAAAATAGCTTCTTACTGCTGGCTTAATTCTCACTTCTCCATCCAGTTTCAATTCCTTGGGGCATTACAAGAATTATTTCTCTTGGATTTACCTTCTAGTTTGCTTCTTTTTTTCTTATTATTTCCATTTAATTGTGCCTTGAATGTTTATACCTTGAGGTTCTTTTTTTCACTGCTTATGCAGGATAGCAATTGGTCACGCAGCATTAATTTTTAAAAATTTTATTTTTTTCAACTCCTATTTTGATTTTCTCTTCTCCAACATTCTATTTCTCTTTGCTTCTTTGTTTATTTTTTTTCAATATTTATCTTAATCTTCAGAGTTCTTCCCCTAACATATAGTGCCCTCAGACTGCTTGCTCACTTCTGTTTGAGTCACAGGAAGCTGATGGGAAGTATGTAGGAATAATTGAGTCTTAATAGCTAGCATGTGTCATTTAAGGGTAACTAGATGATGATTACCACTTGGCCATCTCATTGGGGTGCCCTCGGACATAAATATATGTGTATATATTCTCCTGATCACTTTGCTTCTGCAGAAAAGAACTCATCAGCGTTCTGCTAGGATGAAAGGTATATGACTAGCTGAGAATATTCTGAACCCCAATGGAAGATGGAAACAATGGGTTTCATGGCTCAGCATATTAACATTCAGCTAATCAGCCTATTTTCAGTAAAGTGTGTCAAGCCTGTGTTCAACCTCCAGAGTCTGAAGTGCTCTGAGAAGAGGACGGTGAGGAAGAAGGGAATGATGAGAAAACTGACCTGCAAAACTATCTGCAATCAGTTCTTCTGTTTTCAGCTTCACTCTTCCATCTGCAGAGTTTCATTGGGATTTGAGTTACAGAATTTTCCACAATTTGGCAATGAAAATTATTTTGCTTACTATATTTTTATCTCCATTTGTTTACTATATTTTTATCTCCATTTGTAATAACTTGATTTTGAATTTCTTTTATTTGTAACCAGTTCTAAGAAATTCACCTTCTTTCATCTTCAAATATTTTATCACCATCTCTCATGTTCTGGGGTTTATTCTTTTCCTTTAGGCTATACAGTTCTTGAATGAATTGTATATACCCGGTTTCAGTGAATCTCATAAATTTCCATGTTTTCAGAATTTTTAATGGAATTTCTAAATATGTAAGTTATCTTCTTTTTTTTTTCACCTTATTTTTCATTAGTTCTTAATGCCGCTTGGGTGTTCCAATTGTATCTTACTGAATTTGGCTTTGATTTATTAATGCATCTTTTTCTCTATCTCTTTAGTAGTAATTACCTCCTCCAGATACTTCTACTTCCTCCTTAGACACTTAATTTTCCTTTAAGAATGGAAACCAACTGCATAGCTTGCCATTTTGATTAACATGATTTTTTAATTGCTTTTCTTCAAAAACATGACTTTAGTTGTGTTTAGTAAGATTCTAGGAGACATTTGTACAGGAAGATGAAAGTTGCAAATAACTTAATTGGTTACTCAAAAGGCTCATCAACTCTTCAATAGAAAATATCAAATGTCAGCTGAAAACAGTCTAAGATCCTTTGAACAATTTTGCCTCAAAATTCTTACTATTCTGTATTCACAAATCCTAAACTATCTGACAAGTCCCCAATAAGAGACATTCTACATAATATCAGCCAATACTGCTCAAAACTACTAAAATCATCAAAATCATAAAAAAAAATCTGAGAAACCGCCATGAAACAGATTAAGCTAAGGAGAAATAAAGGCTAAATATAATAAAGTCCCCTAAATAGAATCCTGGAAGAGAGAAAGGAACCAAACAAACAAACAAAAAACATTAGGAGGGAAAACTCATGAAATCCTCACAAAGAGTAGAGTATAGTTCACAGCAACTACCATTGTTGGAACCCTGTCTGTGGGCAGTTCACCCTGGAAATAAAAGATGAAACATAACAAGTGGGGAACTGGGTGAAACATACACAAAAATGCTCTGGGCTGCCTTTGCAAATTTTGGCAAATCTAAAATCAGTCTAAAATTAAAAGTTTATTTAACCAAAAAAGAAAATTCAGAATAGACATTTAAACATTCCCATCTGAATGCTTGGATACAATACTCATCTGAGTTTATAGCACAGCAATTTGAGTTCAGAAGTAGAAGCCAAAATGAGAAAAGGAAGCAGAGCACAGGCAGTAGGATGCCATCATCATAAAGCTCAGGGCCAAACAAAGTTCGGCCGCTTCTCACTTAGGAATAGCTAGTGCTAACAAACATGGTGAGTTATGGAGAAAACTCTAGGATGTGTTTGCCTTGGCAAGAGTGATGGGGTAGGGATTAGAGGTGGTTTACACATTATTGATAGCATTCCATATATAAATTTGGAGATTTAAAAATCATTGTTTTGCAATTACTGAATGTATTATTCTACATATCCGTATGCGTACACATATGAGATCTGAAAATTAAGTTCATGAACTCTTTCTAGAAAAAGTGCTACACACCTCATTGCTGAATATCACTATAGTCACCTTTGAAGTACTCCCCTTGGGAAGGTATGCCTGATGCCAGTGCTTAGTCCACTAGTCAAAGCAATCTTGGAACTCTTTTTCTGGAATGGCAAACAGATTTGTCATTGTATTACTCTTGATATCTTGAATGTTATCAATGTCTTCCTCTCAATGTTTCTTTTATCTTTGGGTAAAGAAAAAAGTCATGGGAAGCCAGATCAGGTGAGTAGGGAGAGTGTTTCAGTACAGTTATTGCTTACTAGCTAAAAACTCCCTCACAGACAGTGCCATGCAAGCCGCTGCATTGTCATGATGCAAGAGCTCTTTCAGGACCATTTTTGCACACAACTTTCTCATGCCAAGATTTTCAGTTAAGATTTTCCTGTTTCTCTATCTATATGTATTTGGTCTGCTCTACTTCTCACAGTTAACTGATGATTTTGATGCACAATTTGACAAATTTTTGTAAAGTTTTCATCAGTTCTGCTCTTTTACTGGCTGTCCTGACTTTTCTTCATCAATGATGCTTTCTCTCCCCTTAGAAAAATATTTAATCCATTTGTACACTGCCATTTTCTTCATGACATTATCCCCATAAATTTGTTGTAACATGTCCCTGATTTCACTTCTACTCTTGCCAAGTTTAACAAGAAATTAAATGTTTGTTTGTTGCTCTAATTCAGGCTTCAACATTCTTGCAATGGCACACAAAAACACACAACAACAATAATGAACACCACTCAGTAAGACCCTGTAACATATAGACACAAACACAGCTGTGAGACACTGATGTACCAGGTTCTGATACCTTACTGAGTTGTTTATACAGCACTGGCAACATAAGCGCATGGTGGCAAGTTTGAAAACTTGTCAGATCTTATATTTATTTAGATGGAAATGTAACATTATGCACAATTGTATGTATATATGCACATATGTATTTAGCTAGTATGTATGTTTTATTATTGTTATCAATTACTATACACTTTTTTATTGTACTGCTATATATTTATATTAAAAAACATTCAAACATATATTGATGTATGTTATAAATATTTATATACCACAGTTTATATATAATTGTATAATGATCATGCATTTATAAATGTACAATAAAATATAACTTTATTACTTATTATGCATATTTGGTTGGATGTATTTAATAAAATGTTTTAATAAAAACTATTTTTCCAAAAAATTTGTCTGTACTAAATGAAACTCAAAATACATTGGTAGTATAAAGTAATAAGCAAAAGATATGTGATGTATACAACTATTGTACAACTTTTGTTTATTAATTGCATTATTATTTTATTGAGTTGAAAATGTTTTATTTATAATAAGAGATATAGGGTTTATAGACACCTTCTCCAAATATTTAGCTGTCTCTTCATTTTCTTAGTGGTATCTTCTGAAGTGCGAACATATTTAATTTCAATGGAGTTCAATTTACTTTTTTATTTATTGATTATTTGGTATTATGTGTTATTAACCATAATAATTCAAAGTTACAATGATTTTATTCTATGGTTTCCTGCAAAATTTTGAATCTGTGGTCCATGTTTAGTTAATTTTATGTATAGTGTGATGTAATGATTTGGGATTATATTTTCCGTGTGTATGCGAAACTGTCTTAAAACTATTTGCTAAATACACTATTTCCCTATGGAATTGTCTTTGTATGTTTGTTAAAAAAAAATCTGATGATCATAAAGATTTATTCTTAGACCCTCTAATTTGCTCAGTATGCCTCTCTGTCTAATGGCCTTTATGCATAAGTGTAAATACTAGACTCTCTCAATTACCATAGCTTTACATAAGTCTTGAAGTCAGGCAGTGGAAGTCTTTCAGACCTCCAACTTTGATCCTGGGACTTTGTTCTTGTTTTGCAAAGTTTGTTTGGCTATTGTAGATGCTTTGCATTTCTATATTAACTTTATGATAATTGTGTAAATATCATAAATATCTATAAAAATGCCTAAGGATTTTTGACAAAAATTGTGTTGAATCCATAGAAAAATGTGTGGACATATGTCATTCTGGTAATATTGAGTTTTTATGACTATGCTATTATGAGTCCATTTGTTTGACTCTTCTTTAGTTTCTCTTGCTTATATCTTCCATAGTTTTCATTGGCCAACTCTTAAACTTTGGTTACCTTTATTTGTAAATATTTCCACCTCTGATGCCGTTGTGAAGGGAACTTTTTCTTTATTCATGTTTAATTGTTTGTTGCTTGTATATAGAAATACAATTGACTATTTAGTATTAATCTTGTTTTCAACTTGATAAAGTAGCTTATTTTTTTTAGGCACTTTTATACAGTCCTAAGGATATTCTACTTAAGGGCATGCAAATAAAGATTATTGTAATACTTCCTCTTCCTTGTATCTGTATGACTTTACTTTCTCTCCCAGATTTTCTCCCTTTTTTGCCCCTTCTTATCCTCCTCTTTCCCATCACTCTGGCCTTATTGTGCTGCCTGCAACCTTCAGGACAATATTAAATTGAAATGGTAAGAGCTCACATTCTCATTGCTTACAGGCAAAAAAGTCACACTTTTAATATGGTAAGATTTTACTTTTATTTTTCCAGTTTGGTAAATTTTCTTGCTTTGTTTTTTTACCTTTTCTTTTTTTGTAAGTTTATTTTAGAAAGCAGGACTTTCTTATGGAGAGAAGAGTTCCCACAGTGAGAGGGAACCCAAGAGGGTTGACCTTCTATTTTATTTTATTTTATTTTTTTTAATGTCATCATTTACAAAGTTCAGGAAATTTCCTTCTACTGCTAGTTTCTAGTCTATTTCCTTATATTTCAATATTTTATGAAAAATAGTATTAGATTTCATCAAATGCTTTCTCTGAATCTATTGAGGTGGTCATTCTTTTCTGTGCTTAAATTTAATAATACAGTTTTAAAATATTTATTAATATTGGTTGATTTTCATATATTAAACTTCTGGGTCACATTTGCAAACTTCTAAATAGGTAACTGGATTCAGTTTGCCAGTTTGTTTTGTTTAAGGATTATGTCATACATGTTCATGAGTGATTATTTCCACTCAATTATCTATTTATCTCTGTCTGTCATCTGTCTATTCATCTATCCATCTATCTAGTCTATCTATCTATCTACCTACCTACCAATCTCTCTATCTCATTGTCTATGTTTCTATGTAATACAGCTTCATATAATGAACTAGTAATTATGCCATCTTCATCTATTTCTGAAAGAATTGTGTAACAAAGGTGTCACTGCCTCCTGAAATAATAGAGCATTCACCAGTTAAGTGACCAAAGCCTGTCTTTTCCTTTATGAGAAGAATTTGAATTATTATTGAATTAATTTGGTTGTGACTCTATCGACATTTTAAATTTATTTTTTAATTTTTTTACATTTTAAAGCTGCGGGTTACAAGTCAGAATTAGGTACACAAGTGGTCATCGTACAGGATGTTTTCAATTTTTTATTGAGCCAGTTTAGGCAGAATGTATTTTTATAGGTATCTGTCCATTTAACCTACTTGTCTAATACAGTCACATAAAGTTATTCACTAAATTTTCCTACAATCCTTGATTATTTGGATTCTGTAGTTATTTCCTTTATTTCTTTCCCAGTGTTGGTAACTTGTGACTTCTCATCCTCTTATTTTTTGTTCTATTGGGCTTTTTCCCCCAATTTTTGTCTTTTCATATCCCAAATTAATCTTTTGCTTTTCTTTTTTTCATTGACTTCCACTACATCCTTATGATTTCCTTTCCTTTCTTTTGAGTTAGACATGCTCTTTTTTTCCTAGCTTCTTAAGGTGAAAGCCAAGATTGTTTATTTTAGATCCTTTTTCCTTTTTCACAGAAGCTGCTTAACCTATAAATTTCCTTCCAAGCAATGTTTTTGCTACATTTCATGATTTTTGATATGTTAGACTTTCATTTTCACTCAATTAAAGATATTTTAAAATTTATTTTGTGATTTTTTGTGATTCATGGGTTATTTAGTGGTATTTTGTTTAATTTTCAAATATATAATGATTTTTCTAATTATTTTATGTTGTTAATTTTTAATGAAATTTCATTGTAGTAAGTGAATGTATTTTATCTGACAGCCATGCTTTTTAAAAATCTGAAACTTGTTTTGAGGCCTAGTGAATGATGTACACTGGAAGATGCCCATGTGTTTGGAAAGACTGAACTTTCTGTCATCCTTGAGTGGAACATTCTAAATGTCAGTCACGACATTGTAACTGAGAGTGCATATCCTTCATGATTTCTGTCTGGTTGTTTTATCAACTATGAAGATGGCACCATACAATTCTCCAAATTTAATTGTTGAATTGTCTATTTTTTTCTTTTATTTTTACTTGGGCTTACTTTATGTATTTTGGGAACTGTTTTTAAGTTCATGGGCATTTAAAATTATAATATCTTCTTCAAGGATTGACCTTTTGTTATTATGAAATATACCCCTGTCTTAATTCATAGCTCTTCTTTAAAATTTGATTTGCTTGATATGCATATCACCTCTCTAATTCTTTTAGTGATTGCCTGTATTCAATCTGCTTGGGTCTTTGACTCAAAATTGCACAATTTGCATACAGCATACAGCTGGAGCTTGCTTCTTTACCCAGAATAAACACTTCTGCCTTTTTATTGGAAAGACTTTAACTGTCCTTTTGCTATTTTTAAAAATTCCTCTATTTCACCTTGACTGCCTCCTCTTGTGTTAAACATATATATTTTAGTGAACTTTATTAATTCTTATGTTGTATATAATTTAGGTATTTTCTTAGTGCTTACTCCTAAAATAGGCAATCCCTAGAGCAAACATCAGGAAAATAACTAACATGTATGTTTAACATATATTACTAATAATTTATATATGTGTGTGTATATATATCACAATCTACTTCAGATTATGCTGAGATAATTCTGATATAATTAATAGCAAATATGCCTCAACACATCTCCATTTCTCCTTTGTACTATTACTATTTCCTTTAGAATAGATCTGCTATTAGTGAATTCCTTCAGTTTTTGTTTATCTAGAATGTTTCTATTTTACATTCAATTTTAAAGAATATTTACACTATTTTAGCCTTTTGATTGACAAAAGGCTTTTGGTTTGCTGTTTCTACTGTTGTTGTTAATATTGCCCCTTGAGTACAACATTCAGCTAATTTCTAGCCTTTATTGTTTATGAAGTAAAGTAGACAGTAAGTGTGTTGCTTCTCTATGCATAATATACAAATTTTTCTAGGTGTCTTTAATTTTTTCCAAAAATTTGTTTGAATTTCTGCATTTTGATCATGTTGTGCACAGGTATAAAAACCTTCATGTTTATCCTATGTGTAATTTCTTAGAGCTTCATCATTCTGTATATTAATGCTTATCATCCACTACAGAAGGTTATTTTCAATTATTACTTCCAATATTTTTCTGTCAGTTTCCTTTTTTTATCATCTATGATTCCTAGTTCATGTATGTAGGTCCAAAAGATGTTTTACATGGTTCTAAGACTCCATTCATTTTTGCTCAATCTTTTTTCCTCTCTTTTCTTCATATTGGATAATTCCTATTGACTTATATTTGAATTTGCTGACTCTTCTGTCTTTACAAATTGGCTGTTGAATCCAGTAAGTGACTTTTTTTATTTGTTATTGCTATTTTAAAAACTAGAATTTCCATGAATCTTTTAATGGTTTTATTTATCAGTTAAAAATCCATATTTAGTGGGCCAATAGCATTGTTTTGTGTCTTTAAATACAGTTTTCTTTAATTCTTGAACATATTTCCAATAGCTGATTTGAAATTTTTGTCCAGTAAATTTCCCACTGAGCACACTCAGTTAACTTTCATTGATTACTTTCCCCTCTCATGTATGGTCATATTTTCCTATTCACTGGATATCTTATATTTTTGTTGTGGTTGAAAACTGGTTCTTTGAAGTCATGGAATCATTTTTTTTTCTTTTCTGAGTATTTTTGTTATTAGTACTTGAATATGTTTTAATTTGTGGAGAATAACTTCTCTATAGCATATGGGCATGGATGACGACTCATATTTTTATCAGTATATTTAATTGCTCTTTGGCTTACTGTGGTTGGTCTCGTTACATGCACCGCTTAGTAGTTAGTCAATGATTTGGCAAAGTTTCTGCTCAAACACTGCAGGTCTACAAGGCTCCACCTTGTGCTCACCTGCCCATGTAGGTATTAGAGGACACCTTCAAGTTCTGGGAGCCCTCGGGTCAGTCTCGCTTGCTTCTTCCACAGGTTTCCTCTTCACGTGCACCTTGTGTCCAGAGGACCAGGAGATGTGAGAAATGTAACCAACCACTCCTCTGCTCCCTCTTTCCCAGGGTTTCCTGCTACATTTCTGGTTATTCTTCCACTTGTCCCAAATGAGAAGTGTCAGCTATTGAGGGTACCCTATGTCTTATCTACTTTGTTACATTCACAGATTTGTGTTTTCTAACTGAACTGTCTGAGTCATCCTTGTTTTCACAGTTTATGCTACCATGGGACCATTCTCAATGGCTGAGCTGGGGTAGGGGTGACTGGGACTGGCCTGAAGTTCTTGCCTGAAGGTCTTGCAATTTTTTTTTACAAGTTTTTATCCTACTTTGTTTGTTGAGGGATGTGGGGTTCTCCAACCTTTTCATTTTTCCATGACCAGAAATCTTTGCCTTGTCCCATCAATTTAACTTCTCATATTCAGGTATATTTTAAGAAATTACACTCCCATTCATGTAAATTCTCTACTAGTGTATGAGTCCTTGAGTCTATGTCCCTCTTTCCTTGACTATAAATGGTGATGATATTTTCTGTGTAAGGTAGTTTTAAAGGTTATCAGTAAATTATTTATAGTGTACCTAAAACATATATATCCAATAATAGGTAGTCAGTAAGTGAGGTTTCCATGTTGTTGAGAGCAGGCACCAGGTCTCATTACTCTCATTTCCTCAGTGCCTACCCTGTGAGAGGCTCTTAGTTGGTGTCTGTTTTGTAAACAGAATATTTCAATCTGAGGTTGAATAGGAATGATTGTAGTGAACACAGGGTTTGCATTGGCTAAATGCATGTGATAAACATTCTAAGGGGGAAAAAGCAAAATGGCTGAAAGTACAGATCAGAAATTGGGTCTGTTTCTTGAAAAGTGGGGGGCAGAGAGTCACTCTATGACAACGAAAAGATACAAAGTAGGCGAAGACATTGGATTCAAAGGGTGAAGTCACTGTGGTCACCTGCCTCAGCTCCACCTCGCCCTTTCTACCCAATTATCACCTGCATTCACCTTAGCCATATAAGGTTGTGTGATGCTGATAAATGTTAAACACAGTGCGGGGCTTTCAGACATTTCTAAAATTCTAAGATAAGCATCTAACTACCCCTACAGAATTTATGTATTTGGGGATACTGCAAATAGAACAAACCACAACAGAGTCCTAATAATGGGGTAGCAACTCTAACCAGTATATAAAAAAATACAATAAAATGATCAGGAATTTGAATACGATATTGGAAAACTCTTACCTCTGTGTCAAAAATTATATAAACAAATATAAGTGACCTGTAGTCTGGTTTCCTTAAGTTTATATTTTAGCTATCACATTTTCTACAAGAGACAGATCCCTGGCAAAATGAATACAATAATAATTTAACCAGGGAATAAGAAATTTAGAGGCAAGTAAAATGTGTTCTTTTTTTCCTAACTTTTTATTTAAAAGGGGGTCATTGTATAAACTTAACAGAAGCTTCAGAAAATTTAAATGTCCTTTTTTGCTTTTGTATAACTTCACTGTTTTCTATAATATGGAAATCACAAGCAAATTTAACATAAACAATACATTTTGAAATATTTGGTGATACTCTTATTCAGAACGCCTCACTCTTGTTAAACTGACAATATCAAGTTTGCAAATTCTCATGTATGAGTTGCACTGACCACATGCAGAGGTCTGCAGAGAAAAGTAACAAAGAAAAAAGTCAAGTCTGGGTCTTGGCTTTGCTAATTTCTAGAAGGTTGTGTAATTCCTCTGAGTTTCATCCCCTGCAAAACAGAATTGCATTTCCCATGATGCTGTTGAGTAGACAAAATTTTTATTAAATTGCATTCCTAAGAGCCTTCTTACGTCTTAATATTTACTTTTGAAATAACTTTAAAAAATTATCTGAGAATACAGAGAAAGTATCTCTGCTAGTTATATTATTATTATTTCACACTTCTGGATTTCCTCCTCTGGACTGATATTTGGGGTTTTGCACCTATTCATTGTGGTGGGGATAGCATACACAAAAAAGGTAGGTAGAAAGTGCACACCACCAAAAAAATTACGTCTTAAGCAAAGTTATTACTTTTTACTAGGGAATTGTAGATCAAGAATCTTTTATTGAAAGTGCTATTGTATTGAAGTTCCATATAGAAGAAACCTATTCAAGTCATGTGGTGCTTACTGATTAGAAGTTATTCAGAGTAAACTACTAATTATGTTGTTATATTGCATATCAACAACTTTTCAAAAAAAGCATTTTCACTGAACAATACATTATGTGTGAATGCAAGAAATTGTATTTTTTCATCTTTCAAAGGTCTTTATTATCAAGAGAAAAAAAGTAATTTTATAATGGGCCACCTGCAAATAATTCCAATTTTAGAGCTTTGTTATTTACATTTAGTATATTTTTGTATTGTTAAAGATTCTGAGAAACAGTAAGTTGATTGTGTCAGAAAAGCATTTTTCAGAGAATGTTGTAAGAAAGAAATACTATCAGAGCATATTTAGCATAGAATATTTCAAAGATACATGTGATATATGCAGCGGTGAAAACTTGAATTGATTGTTATACTTCATAATACGTAGTAACTTACAGGATCTTACAGATAAAACCATAAACTAAAATATAAACAGAAAAATAGTACTTGTTTATTTCAAGAAAGATTTTTTAAAAACTTATTTTTGAATTTAAGCATATTGATGAATATAAATATATCATTGTATACAAATAGCTAGTAAACACCACTAGAAGCAGTAACTTACAGTGTATTAGGGTTAATATTCCATTCAATTACATAATGTAAATAACATCAAATGTCCTTTGGAATACATGTGGAGCTACCTTGTTGACCAAGATCAAAATCAAAGAATATTACAATGAATTAAACAATTTCTTGAAAAAAATTAGTCAATATAGTTCTGAATAACAATGCACTATTCTTGTATTATTTTAAAATAACCATGACACCAATCACCTTGGCAACGTTCCTGAGGTCTTCTTCATTGTTTTTTACACAGAAACTCAAGAACTAATTTAAAAATTTGTGATGTTTGTTAAGGCTAATTTGTTCAGACGCTAATTGTCGAGGTAGAGACGAAAATGAAACAATAAATTTGCTTCTCTAATGAATTATAATACATGTAGAACATATTGCAAAAGATATTTGAAAATACTTTTTAAATTTACTTAGTGGGTGTAATGTACATTACTTGGGTGATGGATACACTAAGAGTTCAGACTTAACTACCATGCCTTAAATCCAGGTAGCAAAATTAAACTTATACATAGTAATTTTATACAAATAAATAAAAATAAAGCAAAGATGAGCTAATTTTAATACTGACTCAAAATCGAATGATTCTCTCAGATTTTTCTAATTTGTAGGTGTTTTGGGAAGATGTTAAATTTAGTTCTGATATAATTAAGTGTTCTCAGTATGTTATATGCAATTTTAATAAAAGTCAACTTTGCTATTATATTTAAGAGTGGATACTCAGTTTTTTAAAGCAAAATCATTATTAAAATTGAAACAATAGCCAGGCTCAGTGGCTCAGCCTGTAATCCTGCACCTTTGGGAGACTGAGGTGAGTGGATTGCCTGAACCCACGGGTTTGAGACCCGCCTGGGCAAGAGAAATCTCATCTCTACAATAAATCAAAAAATTAGCCTGGCGTGGTAGCACGCGCCTGTAGTTCCAGCTACGTGGAAGGCTGAGGCGGAAGGATCGCTGGAGCCCAGCAGGTCGAGGCTGCGGTGGCCAGGAGCGGTCACTGCACTCCAGTCTGGGCGACAGAGTGAGACTCCAACTCAAAAAATAAATTAATTAATTAATAAATAATAAAATAAATTGAAACAATTAAGCATTTTCTGTTCTCCATTTAAAACTAAATGAATGGACTTGAAACGCTGATATTTTGAAACGTAAAAAAACTGTATTCACATGGGAATTGTGATATTTCCCATAAGCATTAAAGTAATCGCAAGGTAATGAGAAATAACTCACTCATTCTAAATACCCCATATAGGACAATCTCCGAAATGTAAACCCTAGTGCAAACCTGCTTTTGCCCTGAGGGCATTGACTGATTATGCAAAAACAACAACAAAACAACAACAACAAAAACACAACTTGGAGATTCTGCTGCAGACACAGTGACATTGAGAAACCAGAAAGTAGTCAAAGCCTCAAATGTGTTCAGATGAGGACTCTAACTAACACATTCCACTTTCAGCTGAGACCTGAAAGAGCTAGGTCCTTACATTAAGGTTGGATCCTTGTCAACTACAGGCTTGCAAGCCTATATGTTACCGGTATGTTAGGGAACTCCAAACTAGGACTTGAATTAATAATGTACTTCCATCATACGTGCCTGCTGGTGCCTGGTAACAACAAATACAAATAGTTTCTTAAAGTAGATATCATGTGCAAGATTCCAAATAAATATCAGAAAAATTTACTCCTACAAAAGTTATTTGCAAAGAGTATAAAATAACTAGGCATCCCCTTATTGATTTGCACACTCTCTATTCTATGGATTACTGAAAGAGGAATGTAGAGAAGTTCAATTATAATTGTAGATCTGCTTGTTATCTACTGTTAGTTTAAATCTCATGTATTTTTAAATATTTGTTAGAGCATATTCGCTGAAGATTTTAAGTGTTTCTTGATGAATTAAGAGTTATTTCATTTTAAAAAATGACTGCCTTTGTTCTTTTCCTATTCTTTGTTTTGCACTTTTAGTGGTCTTGATAAATATAGTCATTTTAGCATTCATATGATTTCTGTTTGTATAATAAAAAACATTAACTTTTAAAACTTTTATCTCTGTCTGCATATTTTAACTGTTTCATGTAGACAACATATTAAATCTTCTTTTGTCTGTCCAATAATCTAAGCCTTTACTTGGGGGAATCTATACTATTCCTTCTTAATACAATCGTCAATAATATATATATACCACCTGAAGTAAACATAATTATTAATATGCTGATTATTTTCTTTGTGTCCCAATGATTTTGTTTCCATTTTGTATTACAGTCTACCTTCAAATAGTAAAATACCACTTTATATAAAATGAGAACAAAATAATTTAATTCTGTTTTCTTCCTCGCAAAGTTTATGCAGTTGTTGATACATTTTATTTTTTGTCTCTCTCTAATATATGCGTGTGTGTTTGTGTGTTTGTGTGTCTATAGGCGTATATATGTAACATAAACTTAATAGTTATAAATTTAAGCACTGAATTATCTGCATCCTCTATGTTGTGGCATACATTCATTTCAACTTATTTTCTAACTTTTTGTGATTTTGTCTTTGACTCATTGGCTATTTTTGAATATGTTGCTTAATTTTTAATATTTGTAAATACACCAAATTTTCTTCTGTTATTGATTTCTAATATCATTCTATTGTGATCAGAAGACTTGCCTACTTGCCTTTTATAAGCTTAACATATTAAAATCAATTTATGATTTTACATTTCTTGAGGCTTATTATATAATAGGTGTTCTGTCTTGGAGAATACTCCTTGTTTACGTGAGAATAATGTGTGTTCCACTGTTGTGTATTTTATAGATGTCTGTTAGAACAAGTTGGTATATAATGCTGTTAAAGTATCTATCTATAGCTATGTATCTTGTGTCTAATCACTTTAGCATATATGGAAATTAGGGTACTGAAATCTCCAACTATTACTGTTACAGTGTTCATTTCTCCCTTTTTATTTTGTCAGTTTTTACTTTATGTATTTTGATGTTTTGTTATTAGTTGCATATATACATACCATCATCGAATCTTTCTGATGAATTTATTTTATATTATTTTAAAGCATCTCTCTCTATTCCTCACAATAATCCTTGTCTAAGTATCTATTCTGTTTAATAGTATAGACAATCCAAGTCTCACATTTTCTACTTGAATAACACATTTTTTCATCTTTTTACTATGTTCAAACTATTTGTATTTTTGAATCTAAAATGTATTTCCTGTAAATAGCATATAGTCAGATCTTAAAAAAAGAAAAATCCTGTCTGACAAACCTTAACTTTGAATTGGATTATTTAATCTAGACATTTTGTGTTATTGTTGATATGGTTGACGATGTCTGCATTTTGAGCTTTGTTTTTCATATGTTTGAATATTTTTGGTTCCTCGGTTGCTTTATTACTGGCTCCTTTTGAACAAAACGGATATTTTCTAATTATTGTTTCATATAATTAAATGCTTTTTGTAAATCTGAGAGAAGAAATGAGAGCAAATATATAAATATAATTTTTATTTCAATTTTCTTATTTATCATTTGTGAATTTCTTCAGTTCTTTCTGTGGAATTAAATAACTATTTGGTGATTTTGTTATTTCAGGACAACTTTTTTCCACCCTTCTAACTTTTTGTCGCAGTTGTCAAAATATTACATTTTTATGTTACGGGTTCAACAGTACAATTATACAGGTATTGTTTCATGCAATTACTTTTTCAGTATGTTAAAAGAAAAATGGAGAATACATAAAAATTATACTGCCATCTATAAATATTCACATAATTGCCCTTATGGACATTCTTTGTATTTTCTGCGTGGATTCAAATTACTTTCTCTGATGTCACTTTTAACCTGAAATGCATCCATTAGTTTTTCTAGTAAGGCAGATTTGCTAGAAATGTATTCTATTAATTTCTGATTATCTAGAATGTATTTATTCTGTCTTAATTTTTGAAACACGGTTTTACTGAATATGAAATTCTTGAGAAACAGATAATAATCCCCCTTCTCTCAGCACTTTAAATACGTCTTTCTAATGCTTTCTGGTCCATATCATTCTTGCTGAAAAGTCAGCTGTCAATTCTTTTGGGATTCCTTTGTGCATGACAAGTCATTTTCTCTTGCTGTTTTCAAGATATTCTCTTTGTCTTTAAACATTTTGATCATCATAGATTTAGGTTTCGATCTCTTTCTGTTAATTCTACTTGAAATCCTTTGAGATCCTAGATAAATGTGAAATTTTTAGTCATAATTTTCTTTGACTATGTTTTCTTCCCCTTTCACTCTTTCCTCTTCTTCTTGCATGCCCTTTATACATATGTTGGTGCATTTAGTGTTGTTCCACATTTTCTGTAACTATGCTCAATTGTTGTCTTTCTTTTTTTCTTTCTGTTCTTCAGACTGCATATATTCTAAAAATCTCACTTCTTGGTAGACTTTACAGTGGAAGTGAGGGGATGTCAACATGTGCATGCAGGCAGCACTCTCTGCCCAAGGTCCAAGGACTTTTCCTTGGGTGGAAGGGCGAGGAATAAATCCCCTATCTGTAGCCTAGGAAACAAGTATGTGCTCAGCAATGGCCAAAATGACAGCTAGTGCATTGACCAGGAATAGAACCCAGGCCTCCATGTGGCAGGCAAGAATTCTACCACTGAGCCACCATTGCAAGTTATTCTGCAAATCTATCTTCAAATTTACTAATTCTTTCTTCTGTATGAGTAAAAATGTGTTTGAGCCCTTCTGGAGATATTTTCATTTTTGTTTATTATACTTGTCAATTCCAGGTCATATGGTTTTTAAAAATGTATTTCTCTGTATTACTATTCTATTTGATGCAACATCACCATCATATCGCCCTTTAGTTCTTTAAACATCATAATCTTTAGTTCTTTAAACATATTTACAATGTCTGGTTTGAGGTATTTTTTTTCTGCTAAATTAAACATGTGGATCCTCTCAAAGGCAGTTACTATTGCCCAGTTTATTTTCTGTTTGTAATTCATATTTTTCTGTTTTTTTCATGTTTCATTTTTTGTTATTAAAAACTGGGCATTTTAAATAATATATTTAACAATTCTGTATAATGATGTCCCCAAATTTCCAGGGTTCTTTTTTGTTATTTTCTTGTTTATCTGCTTAACGACTTGACAAGGGTAGACACTCTACTTCCTTCACTGTGCAGTCACTGGAGTCATTCCTGACTGGTCACAGCCTTAGGCACATGCACGTTCTCGCTGACTACTAGGGATCACTATGGCTTTTGCTACATGATTATTCTATTATTTTTTTAAAAATAACTTCACAGGTATAAATAGCTCCACAGTCTTGTCTAATTAATTTTAAGCCACTTTACAGGAGTAGAAAGTTTTAAGTCTTTGAGACTTAACCCAAGGAAAGGCTCTCATTAGCTGTCTCTTTTCCAGGTTCCCTCTCTTAAATGTCTGTCAGCCATCATTTTGCTTACTATGGAACCAACAGGCTCCTTCTAATTGTTTAACCAATTATTGCTACTGTTTTTGACAACACTTTTGAGTATGAACGTCTTCAGGCGTTGTTTCCCATAAAAAACTGTCTCCTCAGGTGGCGTTGTGGTCAGTTTGTTCTTAAGATCTATCTCTACTCCTAGGCTGAATTTCTATGCCATTTTACTACAGTCAGGGACATTTCTCCCAGAGTGTCACCTGATCTCTGTGAATAGGATTTTAGGAGGGGCAGGAAGCCCTTGGCCTTCTCAACTGGCTCTTGCAGGTGGAAATCTCTAGAGTTGGGCAGAGAAAATCAGAGATCACTATTCTCAGTCAGTCACACCTGGAGTAGAGTCGCTACCCTAAAAATGGGGGATGGATAGAGAAAGTTTGTTCCACGGTTCTTTGCTGTGCTCACCTAGAATAAAATTATTGCAATGTAGAAAGTTGCATGCAACCCAGATGCTAGCAGCATGAGTTAGTTTCATTGGTCCTCACCTGGCATAAAGCATCTGCCACCAAGAGCTGGGACTGGGGATGATGGTGAGTTGTAGCTTAAAAGTCAAAAATTTTTGCTGTTCTTGCCAAGATTTAGTAGATTTTCTTAGATAAATGTTTCTTCATTAGATGCATTTTTAATAACTACAAATGGTTGATTTTTTGTTTTGTTTTCAAACTGTACCAGACAAATTGTTGTCTTGCTAGAGGGCAGTCCATTGAGAGTCTCCTAAAAACCCCACCTTTCTTTCATCTCTGCATGTGTTTAAACTTCATAATAAATTGCTATTATTTTCCCTTTCTAAAATGACATTATTGATATATAATTGGTGCAGAAAAATTTACGAATTTCTACGGTATAATTTAAGAAGTTCTGATGGATGCATAGATTTATACAGCCACAACTGCAATCAAGATATATATGTCCATCACCCAGAGCATACTTGCTTATTAGCAATCTCATTCATACAGCTCCATTTCTTAGTAACTGCTGATCTGAATTCTGTTACTATAATTTTGCCTTTCTCAGACATATAAATCCAAGCAAAAAGAGACATTTGTGTTTGACATTTTTGCTTAGTGCAATAGACTGAATAATGGCCCATAAAGACATCCATATGAATATTATTTTATATGGCAAGAATGACTCTGCATGTATGACTAAGTTAAAAATCTTGTGATAGATAAAATTCTCTGGATAATCTAGGTTGGCCCTAAATGTAATTGCAAATGTGCTTATAAGAGGTAGCAGATGGATATTTAACTTTAGAGGAGAAGGCTATATAATGACCAAAGTAGAGACTGGAATAATGTTCCCTGAATATGAAGGAATAGACCACAAGCCAAGGGCTCCAAACAGCCATGAAAACTATAAAAGACACACAAAAAATTAATTGACCTCTGGAGTCTCCAGAGGAAGTGTAGTCTTGACGACACTTTTATTGTACTTCAGTAAAACTGATTTGAACTTTCAGCCTCTAGAACTGTAAAAAAAAGAAAGTGTTTTTTAAAAACCATCAAGTTCATGACAATATACTAAGGCAAAAATAGGAAATAATTACGCTTGGTGTATAATGTTTGAAGTTCATCCATGTGGTTGCATTTGCTAGTAGTTTGCTCCTTTTTTATTTTTGAATAGTTCATTGTATGAATGCTTCATAATTTATCTATTCAAAATTTGATGGATGTTTGGATTGATTTAAGTGCTTTTGGCCACTGGAAGGAAGATACTGTAAACATTCAAATATAATTGTTTTGTTTTTGTTTTAGTGGTAACATGTTTTGTCTCTTTTGGGTGAATACCAAGGAGTGTGATTAGTGGATTACATGGTAAGTGATGCTTACAAGAAATGGATGAAACATTTTCCAAAGTAGTTGTATCTGTTCTAATTCCAATAAATTATGTATATGAGTAGCAAATACTCCCACATCCTGGAAAACATTTGTTCATCTCAATTTTTTCTTTTTGTTTTCCAAATTGTATCATTTTAGTTTATCTGAAGGGAAATCAAATTTGTATTTCATTCATGACTTGTATCTGAGATTCTGCTTTTATAACTATGAAATCTATAAAACTAGCAGAGTTTACTTCATTTGTATTACATACAGAGCGAGAGGTGGCCTTCAGTTTGTAGATAGCAGAAAGAATAAAACAAGCTGGCAGAGTTCAAAAGGTAATGCTTGACATAGAGAAATACTGAATAAATGCAAGTTCTATTATTTATTTCAGAAAATAATTCTCTGGTGTTTAGAGAATGAAATGAATAACAGCACACTTATGCCTATGACATTTATTTTATATCTTATTATTAAATAAAATAACTTCACTTTTCTCATATATCACCGTAAGTTATTTTAAAAGGTTTCTAAGATTTCTTCCAACTTTAATAGTATACCTCACTGAATTTATGTGCTTGATGTTCTGCTAGATTAGCTTCCATTATCTTTAAGCAGGTAAGGGGTATAATTATGACTTCCAAAAATATTATTAAAACTCTGATACCATTCTAGGATATGTCTATGTATTATACTCTGGGGAAAAAAATTCTAATATTTCTTCAGCACTTTTATGTAACATACACTGTGCTAAGAACATGCATTAGGCCATTTAATTTTTATGAAAACTAGAGTCTGACAAGAAAACTATTTCTTGCAATAGTATCTTGCCCAATGGCACTGAACTTGCAGA
Organism: Carlito syrichta; assembly: GCF_000164805.1. Lineage (NCBI taxonomy): Eukaryota > Metazoa > Chordata > Mammalia > Primates > Tarsiidae > Carlito > Carlito syrichta. The sequence goes on from NW_007246989.1 coordinate 39,433, forward strand.
AGAATGGGATTCTGATTTGAATAAATCAAAATGAATAGAAACAGCATTACTGAAAGACTATTAAGACATGTACACTTAAAATAAAATGTTATTATTCACAAAAACTTTTCAGTAATTTCAAAATGGTTGCATTCAGAGGAATTCATAAGGTTAAGATGACTAGGGTAGAAATTCTTGTGGTAGCAATTCATACCACATAAAGTCCAACCAAGAGTAAGATGATGAGTATGCTAGCTATAGGTCTTCAAGAGAAGCCTCAATCCTCTGGGAAAAAATAACTAACATTAAGAAATGTCAATAGCGAAAATAATAGGTAAGCCCAATCAAATGATATAAGTCAAGTAGTGTTTTGAACACTGAAATGTTAACTCACTTAATTCTCACAGTATCCTACCAAAGGGGTTATTCTTATCTTCATTTCTCAGATGAGGACATCAAGCTGCAAAATGCCACAGCTACCCTATGGAAGAGGCAGCTGTCTCTCTGAGGCCATGCATCCTCTGAGCCCTGACTTTCAACCAGCCTGTTGTATGCAGAGCGATGAATCATTTTTTCAGGGGCCTATTGCTTAAGTCCCTCCCCCGTCAAATAGATTTAAAAATCATGTACTTAAATATTCACAGTAGGCACCAGTTTGATATTCTGACAATAACTGTCCCTGATGATGGAACTGTACACAACTGCCAGATGAAAGGAGATAAGTGAGCAGGCAAATAGGGAGGACCTTGGCTTCCTCATCCTTTTGTAATGCCTCTCAATTTGGGGGAGGAGGAATTCGTATTTATTAAATTCCTACTATTACAAACAGTTGCAAGAATTTGAAGGGAAAGCAAAATAGTAGTGTGCCAGTGGATCTGAGAGATTTCCAAAAATGTTGGAAACAGAGGAGTACTGTATAAGATGGGCATAGACAAAAGAAATACTGGCATTTATCAAAATATAAGGTGAGGTTTGATAATTTCTATATTCATTAATGGTGGTAATTCACACATATTTGTTTATCTGTACTTACATGCTAAATATTTGGAAACCAAGTAGAACGCAAGAGCTGGGAAGATTGTAAATATATATGCATGTTATTAAAGAGAGTGTGACTTAAATGGTATGCAGCATTGCCATTTGACAGCAATCTCTAGAACATTAGTCATAATGTCCAACATACTTTGTTGATAGCCTTTTAAGAAAATTGAAGAACCTGAAGGCTAACTTTCTGTTCCGTGTCATTGCTGCTACTTTAGATAAAATTGTTATGAGTACATCACTGCTTTTCACAACTACTATCATAAACCCATAGGTGTTGAGAACGCAGAGCTCTCCTGGTCCATCCTTCTAAAATCAATACACAACGTATCTGAGACCCAATGGATAAAATAAGATGATTAAAGTTGCACAGATATTCCATGGACACACCAAGGCAGAAACTGTGGTTTGTTCTGCTTGTGAAATAATTACCCTTTCGTGGGTCTAATTATAGCTCCTGTAAATAAGAGTCAACATGGAAACATATCATGTCTGAAGGGTATAAAATTACAATGTGTAGTTAGTTCTAGATTGCAGTTTCTACCAGAAACTTGAAACAATGAACCAAAGGATAGGTGATAAAAAATAAAAGGAACTTTTACTCATAGTTCATAGTGATTGTAATATTGCTTTTCTAAGCCTAATCTAAACTTTGCTATACATATAATGCATTCACTTGTTTTCTTTTTTTTTTGTTTAATTTTTTGGAACAAGTCATGGTTACTGATATAACTTTAAATAGTTTCAAAGCTGAAGAATTCACAGACTGTAGTCCCTTCTGGGGACTGCTAGGGGAGGGAGGAAGGAAGGGGGGGGCATGTGACAACACAATGGGTATCTGGTCCACTACCAGGGGGAGTGAGGGCCAGCTAGAAGCACAAACTTCACCTGCATGCAGCTTTCTTATATAGTAAATCTTCCCATGCACCTCGCAACTCTATAATAAATAAATAACAGCTCACAGAGCTGGTAGAGTAATACAATGCAGTCGATGTTCATACATGTAACTGGCGGACATTTTATGCCTGTAGATGCCATGAAAAAAAAATAGCTGTCACTGAGGTAAATACTGCAAGAAGCCACAAAAATATGGAGACGTAGACCAAAATTAAAAAGATGAAGGCTAAAAATAACAAGGATAGAAGTGGGTGGTTGTCACTGTTTGTCTGGATCTCTCCTGCGCAAACATCCAAGGACAGAGCAGGGAACAAGTTCACCAACCCAGTGTACTGTCTTCTCCCACAACACAGGTGAGGCAGGTGACCAGACATGGTTTGTAAGTGTCCAATGCTTAGTGATTTATAGAGTATATGGATTTCGAAGATTAATAATGTCAATTAGAAGTAAATACAATTGAAAAGAAAATACAATTCTTGAGTGTCTGTTTTCAGCACTGTGATTTTAAACTTACAAGATAAAAAGAATGAAAATCAAGTGGCTACTTCTAAGCATTGCATTTTACTCGAAGAGCACATTCATTAAAAAGTTGTATTACAGCCGGGCTCGGTGGCTCAGCCTGTAATCCCACGCCTTTGGGAGGCTGAAGTGAGTGGATTGCCTGAGCCCGTGGGTTCGAGACCCGCCTGGGCAGGCGAGACCTCATCTCTACAATAAATCAAAAAATTAGCCAGGCATGGTAGCGTGCTCCTGTAATTCCGGCTACTCGGAAGGCTGAGGCGGAAGTATTGCCGGAGCCCAGCATGTCGAGGCTGCGGTGGCCAGGAGCGGCCACTGCACTCCAGTCTGGGTGACAGAGTAAGACTCCAACTCAAAAAAAAAAAGAAAAAAAAGTTGTATTACAAAGTTACTATTTCAGTACCATTCTGCAAATGTCTCATGTATTTAATAGAAATATTTTTTTTCCAGTGGAAAACAGCCACTTTACATATATTTGATGGTTCTGTCCTCTTGTCTAATGCTTCCAATTTGTGAAACATGTCGTGATAACTCACATTAAGTAGGATTCCGTGAGTGTGGAGAATAAAACGGATATAAACCACAAAAATGTAATAAGGGTAAAAACTGTAACAAAACATAAAATGTGTGAAGGATATGGGGTAAAAGATGTACAGTAATTCAAAGCACAAATACATATATAAATTTCATTATACACTCATAAGAATAGTTCACCAGTTGTCTGCTTTCATAAACATATAATATTGTATATTGGTAGAGGGTAGAGTTTTTTCACTTAGAACACATGACAGTCAGTACAGCAAGGTGTCCACTTGACCCATATACTGTAGCCTATTCTCTTCTGTCAGAAGCTTAAAGGAAAAGATAAAAGTGAGGATACTATAAGTCTATTTCAATATTAAGCAAAACATATTTAATAAAAGCCATCATGTAATGGTTTCTATCCTTACCTCTCTGGGTATGTGACTATGTTTCACTTGATATTAGCTTCATGACCATGGATATTTTATTTCATTGTATTCCCAGCAAAAAGAAAATAGTAGTTGCTCAATAAATAATTGTTGAATAAATTAATGAATTATTTCACCGTAATTGGTAAGTATGTACATGTTTTTATTTGGTAAAATAACAGTTTGTCACCTCTGAATTAGTACCTTTAAAAAATAATAATAATTACTGGACTATAGAACACACAAAAGGCTGATATTCACTGTGTATGGAGTATTTTAATTCCATACTAAGGTGTTATAGGCCATAACTACATGAGAAAATGCACTATTTAGATGCCAACAATTGACAGCAATTATAAACATGTATGCCTATATAGGCATTTGCATATATTAAAATTATCATTACACATATAATATTACCCATTTTTAAAAAATCTTGAAAGACCTTTTCTGTTTCACTACAAGCTATGTTTTTATTCCAAGAGAAAGAGGTCTTTACTCTGAGTAAGTTGGATGATTAAACAAAGTTCCAGGTTAGGTAATTACCCATTTTTCAAACACTGCTGCAGGGCACCAGGCTAGCTGGAAAGGCAGGAAGAATGATGGCGTTTATTAAGCACGCGGCAGGTTTTTCTTTTTTACCTTTGAGCTGCCCAGAATTTTCACCATATCCCTTCTTAGCCACTCTGCATTTCAATTAAGTGTCCGAAGGGAGGCAGAGAGAATGCATAACTCAGCCCCAAACAGAGCCTGCTGCTAGGCTGCTGGAGGAGAAACACCTGGCCGTCGAAGAAGGCTCAGACGAGGAAAAGGCTTCATTCTAGTAGAAACTCCAGCGTTCTTGATGAAATCCACAGCAACTGCAACAATGAATGCAACTGTTTCAACTAAGCTCAGGTGTGTCTTTCTTTGTGGCATAATTGTTGAGACCTGGGGTGGCAAAGTGATTTAGGGGAAAGAGGGACAGGGGGCAATTCTGCCTCTGAGACTAGCCGACCTGGCACTGATTCTGCAATCAAGACCATCTTGAGAGGTCACAGGCTGGAGTGGGGAAGGACAGCAGCCCCAGTGATTTCTGACCACATTCGAAGTGTTAAAAGTCCTGAGTGTCTGTGCTCCTTATGTTTGTGTGTGAACCTCTCTGTCTTGCTTCTCACCATTTGAACTGTGGTTCTCACATTTGAAATCTGGGGTTAAAGTGATCATTTTTAATTACCCACAGAAAGGCTAGATATGTGTGTCACATAGCATTCATTTTATTTTCTTTAAGAAAAGAACACCTTTAATTACACTCGATTGAAAACATCATCTCTTCTAAATCTCAGTCTACAAGAAGTAGATGGTCAAAGGCCTCACTCACGCAACAGCAAGGTTTGCCAAGAATGTGAATCCTGTGTGCTGAAAATTGATATTTTGATAAGATTTGAATACTTCACAAAGTTAATGTGACAGAATACTTGATTTTGCTTTATCAAAAAAGTGTGGCTTGAGTGGACAAGTTATTGGATGGAGAAAACTAAAATGATTTCCCAGCCTTGGGTGATATGTTCATATAACGTTAAAATGATTTAAAGGAGTATAATTTCAGAAAGCTACATTGGAGGAACACATGTATTCAGGAAGTAAAGCAACCAGAACTTATAACATTTTGTTGGATTCAATGTGCATAACACTAATAGGTATATTCTAAACGAGGGAGATCACAGAACAAAAAAAAGACATAAGTCATTCCCGAGGGTGAGAAAACACACTGATCCCAGTGGAAACATCAATTAACAAACATTAATTAAAGAGTTTTTAAGCATTTATTCAAAATGTTTAGAGACCAGCAACATAATTTTTTTCCTACTTGAGAGAATCATTGAATTATGACTCAGAAGATGATATTTTCCCTCTTTGATTTTGCAGGCTTTCCTATACTTTGTTTTTTCTCATTTTTGCTTTGAAACAATAGCCATTTTCTGACAGTGACATAAATAATCAACATCTCTGACAAAATCATAAATTACAGTTTATTTACTTGAAAAATTATAAATGTGCCATTTTACAATATGCAACAATGTGCTATTTTGCTTTGCCTGCAATATACAGAGTTATGGTGCTTCAACTATCTCAGTACTGTGCAACTTACTCCTGAAAGTCAAAATTTTCTAGTTTATCCATTTAAGTTACCAATAATAATTTTATAGACACATTTTTTTGTGGTTAAAAATAAGCTTTCGAATTTATTATTTCCGATGTCCTTCTTTAAAAAATTGTGGTCGGGAATAGTGGCTCATGCCTATAATCCCAGCACTTTGGGAGGCCGCGGTGAGAGAATTGCCTGAGCCCGCATGTTCAAGACCAGCTTGTGCAACTTGGCAAGAATTCATCTCTACAATAATAAATAAAAAAATTAGCCAGGCATGGTGACAAGTCCCTGTAGTTCCAGCTACTAAGAAGCCTGAGGAGAAAGGATCGCCCGAGCCCAGCAGATGCCACTGCCCTCCAGCCTGGGTGATTAATAAATATATAAGTGCAGTGGCATGCTCATGGCCACCGCAGCCTCGACCTGCTGGGCTTAGGCAATCCTTCTATTTGAGCCTTCCAAGTAGCTGGAACTACAGGCAGTCATCACCATGCCCAGCTTTTTTCTGATTTATTGTAGAGACAAGGTCTCGCCATGTTGCCCATGCTGGTCTTGAACCCGTGGGCTCAGGCAATCCTTTTGTGTCTATCTCCCAAAGTGCTGGGATTTCAGGGGTGAGCCACTTTGGTTGGCCTATTCCTATTTTAAAAACTGGAAAACTTAGAAATTTGTCAACAATCTTTGTAAACTTTTGTGGTTAATCTTCTAGTCAAGTTCTAATCATTGGAACTATTCTAATTTGTAGGGAAAAATATGAAACAATGTTTGCAATCCAAGCAAGTATAAGTAATATGTAATCAAACTAATATATAATAGTCAGCAGCATTTCAAAACTGGTAGCTTTCTGGTAGAATATACATAGAAAATAGCTATGATTTTCCCCAAAGAAAAATTCTTAGATATTAAGAAAACTTTTCCTTTATATTCTACATACTTTGTTATTATCTGAGTTTTTGCAATAAAAGTGTATTCACATTTTAACTGTGTAAATAAATAAAACCTGGTACCAAATTCTTCCACTTGCATATTAAATAATCTACTCTGTTAAAATAAGATTAAACTGGCAGTTCAGAACCTTTCCTTCTAGTTTGGGTTGAAAAAAAAAATGCAGGGAAAAGACAAAACAACTTATATGTAACCTCATTCTCTGTAGTTATACCAAGCAATAGAGCAATTGTAATGCCCCGAGGTATTCCAGTCTTTCCAGGAAAAGCATACTTGTACATCAAAATTAATAAATATATAAGGAGTTAAATATCATTAGAATATATCCTCAGAGTTATTCCACCTCAGTAGCACATCACTACAAACTTAATATATTTAATAAATATGTGGTTCTAAGAGACAGATTCACAATAAAATGTTAAAAGAAGTTAAAAAAAAGTTAAATGTCTACATAAATATGAGGTAGTATATTATGTCTCCTTTGGCAATTTTGTTTTACTTTATTATTTTATTTTATTTGAGTTGTGGGATACAAGTCAGGATTGTACACGTAGGTGGTCTAGGTACAGGGGAAGTTTTGGCCTCCCATTGGACCTCATATTGCCTGAATTAGGACCAGGCACCCTTATTGATGCTATGTACTCCCCTATTGTGGCCTTGTTCCACTACTGCCAATTCCAATGCTTTCAATGGGAAGCATGGTCGGTTCCATGGTTTCTTTACTGTTGTGAATAATGCTGCAATAAGCATGTATGCTTAGGTATCTTTTTTATAGAATGATTTACGTTCCCTGGGGTAAATTCCCAGATAGAGATTTCTGGGTCATATGGAAGGTAAATTTGTAGTTCTTTTAGAAATTACTACACTGTTTTCCACAGAGGTTGAATTAGTTTGCACTCCCACCGTCAGTGCAGAAGCATTTCCTTTTCTCTGCATCCTTACCAGCTTCTGTTGGGTTTTTTTTTTAAATAATGATGGTCATTCTTACTGGAATTAGGTGGTACCTCAATGTGGTTTTGGTCCCCATTACTCTCATGGTTAGTGAGGCTGAGTTTTTTTCATGTGTCCATTGACTGCTCCTATGTCTTCTTTGGAGAAGTGTCCATTCATGTCTTTTTCCTACTTTTTAATGGGACTGTTTTTTTGTTTGTTTTTTTTTTTCCTTTTGGCATGTATGAGTTCCTTGTAGATCCTGGATATTAGGCCTTTGTCAGATATACAATTGACAAATACGTTTTTTCCCCATTCTGTGGGTGGTCTCCTCACTCTGTTGATGGTTTCTTTTGCTTTGCAGAAGCTTTTCAATTTGATGAGGTCCCACTTGCCTATCCTATCTCTTAGGGCATGAGCGTGTTTTGATCAGGAGTTGGTTACCTATTCCGATTTCAGTAAGGGTGTCTCCTGCGTTTCCTAAGATTGTTATACTTTGATGTTTTACTTTTTAAGTCTTTGATTTATTTGGTGCTGATTTGTGTATGGTGATAGGTAGGGGATCCTGTTTCATTCTCTGCATGTGGTCAGCCTGTTTTCCCAGCACAATTTACTGAATAGATTCTCCTCCCCCAGTGGTTGTTGGTGGAGGCTTTTTTGAAGAAGAGTTGGTTGAAAAATTGAGGTTTTGATTTCAGAATCTCTATTTTGCTTTATTGATCTATATGTCTGTTCTTGTACCAATACCAGGGTGTTTTAATTATTGTAGTCTTATAATAAAGTGACACCTCCCACTTTGTTTCTTTTGGTGAGGGTAGTTTTGGCTATTCATGGTCATTTTTGTTTCCATATGAATTTCTGTATTGTTTCCAGGTCTGAGAAGAATGTTGTTGGTAATTTAATGGGTAGTATGTTGAATCAGTAGATTGCCTTGGGTAAGATGGACTTCTTAACAACATTAATTCCTCCAGTTCATGAGCATGGAATATACTTCCTTTTGTTTGTGTTTTCTTTGGTTTCTTTGAGCACTGTTTTGTAGTTTTCATTGTAAAGGTCTTTCACTCCTCTGATTAGGTAGCTGTCAATTATTTATTTATTTATGTTGAGGCTATTGTGAATGGTATTGTACTTTTTATTTGGTTCTTTGCCTGTTTGTCATTGGTGTACAAAAATACAACTGTCTTTTGCATATTAATATTATACCCTTAGACTTTGCCAAGGTGGTTTTTGTCAGATTCCTTTGGGTTTTCCAGGTATGGGATCAGCATTTACAAAGAGGGATAGCTTAACTTCCTTGTTTCCTAATTGGATAGTCCTATATTTCTCTTGTCTTATTGCTCTAGCTAGGACTTCTGACACTATTTGAAAAGAAGGGATGAGAGTAGGCAGACTTGACTTATTCCAGTTTTCAGGGGAAATGCTTTCAATTTCTGTTCACTTAGTAATATGTTGGCTGTGGGTTTATCATAGATGACTTTCAATATTTTGACGTATGTCACCTCTATACCTAGGTGTTCAAGGGTTTTTTATCAAAACTAGATTTTGTCAAAAACCTATTCTGCACCTAATGATATCTGGTTCTTGTTTTTACATCTGTTGATGTATTTAATTACATTTATGATCTTGTGGATGTTGAACCAGCCCTGCATCCTGGGTATAAAGCCTATTTGGTCATGATAGATCATTTTTGAGATATGTTATTGAATCCAATTTGCTAGAATCTTGTTGAAAATTTTTGTTCATCAGTGATATTGGTCTGTAGTTCTCTTTTTTTGTTGGGTCTTTGCCTAGCTTGGGTACTATTGTGATGTTAGCATCCTAAAATGATTTGGGGAGAGGTCTGTCTTTCTCGGTTGCCTGAAATACTTTCAGTAGTATTGGTATCATCTCCTCCTTGTATGTTTTGAAGAATTCCACTGGAAAGCCATCTGGTCCAGGACTTTTTTTTGTAGGTAGTTTTCTTAGGATGGAGTGAATTTCCTGTATTGTTATTGATCTATTTAGGTGCCTATTTCTTCTTATTTCAATCTTGGAAGGTTGTGCAATGTTAGAAAGTTCTCCATTTCATTTAAGTTTTGTTTCCACTAAGGTGTGCATAGTAATCTCTGATAATTCTTTGTATTTTTAGGGGTTGGTTGTGACTTAGTCTTTTGTGTTTCTCATTGTATTTATTTAGGCTTTTTGTCTCTTTTTCTTGATCATTCTGGCTAAGGGTTCATCAATCTTGTTATCCTTTCAAAGAACCAACATTTTGTTTCATTGATTTTCATATGATATTTTTGTCTTCTATATCCTGTAATTGATCTTTTACTTTGGTGATATGGATTCTTCTGCTGAATTTAGATGATCTTGCCTTTCCAGCTCCCTTGGGTGATTTATTAGGCTGTTGACTTGTGATCTTTGTATTTTGTTGATGTGTATTCATAGAGATATAAATTCCCCTCCTAGTCCTATTTTCATGACATCCCACAGCTTTTGGAAAAATGTATCTTTGTTTTTGTTTGCATCAAAGAATCTTTTAATTTCTCTTTTGATGTCTGTGTTGACTCAGGAGTTGTTCAGCATCATGCTGTTTACTTTCCATGTCTTTTTGTGTTTGAGGAGGATATTGTTGGTGTGATATTTATTTTTATTCCACTGTGGTCTGAGAAGGTGCGAGGTATTATTTCAATCTTATGAAATTTGTTTATGCTTGATTTATGGTCAAGAATGTTGTCAATCTTGGAGTATGTTCCACATGTTGATGAGTAGAATGTATATTCCGTGGTTGTTGGGTGGAGTGTTCTGTAGGTATCTATTAAATCTATTTGGTCATGTGTCAAGTTAAAGTTCTGAATCTCCTTATTGATTTTTTTTTCCCTTGGCAATCTATCTAGGGTTGTTCGTGGTTTGTTTAAGTCTCAGTTTTGTTAGTGTTAGAGTCAACATCCTGTTTTAGTTTACTTAGTAGTTGCTTTAAAAATTCAGGTTCTTTGGTGTTGGGTACATATATATTTAGGGTGAATATTTCTTGTTCATAGATTAAACCTTTTATCATTATGTAATGTCCTTCCATATCTTTTTAAATTTTTGATAACTTGATGGTTGTGTCTGATATTAAAATGGCAACTCCTGCCTTTTTGTTTTGTTTAGTTTTCTGTTTTTTGAAAGCTTGCTTTCCATCCTTTAACTTTGTGTCTGTGGTTGTCCTTTGTAGTGAGATGTTTTTCCTAGAGGCAGCATATTGTTGGGTTGTGTTTTTTAATCCAGATTGCCATTCTGTATCTCTTCAGTAGTGTATTTAATTCATTGATGTTTAGGCTGATTATTGAAATGTGAGAGTTTATCCCTGTCATGAGGCTTTCATAAGGCTGTTTTGATTTTTTTTTAAAAAAAACTTTTGGGTTGATGTATGTGTGTGTTTTCAGTTTTGCAGTCGAAAGGTGAGTTTTGAGGATTCTATGTTTTCTGGCATTCTTGGGAAGTATGTGGTTGTTCTTTCTTTTTTATTTATTCTGTGCTTAATACCTTCTTGAGTGTCTCCTATAGAACTGGTCTGGCAGCAGTATAATCTTTTAGGTATTGGATTTCTGGGAAGGATTTTAATTCTCCATCACTGGTGAAGCTGAGCTTGGCTGGGTAGTAAATTCTTGATTGAAATTGTTTACCTCTAAGGACTTTGAAAATTGGACTCCAATCCCTTCTAGCTTGTAATGTTTCTGCTGATAAGACTTGCTGCTATTTTGACTGATCTTCCCCATTAAGTAGTATAACCTTTCTCTTTCACTACCTTTAGGATTTGTAATTTTATATATACTTTATGTAGGTGAATTACTGGGCATCTAGAGGTTGGTCTTCTTGTTTGAGATCTCTCAGGAGTTCTCTGAATCTCTTGTGTTTGGATGGTTGCATCTCTGGTGAGATGAGGAAAGTTTTCTTGGATAATCTCTGGAATACTTGTTCCAAGGTGTTCTCCATTCCTTTCTTCTTCTGGGATACTGATCAAACATAAGTTTGCCCCTTTATATAATCATAGATCACATGGAGGTTATGTTCTTTCTTTCTGAGTTTTCTTTCTAACAAAATCTCTGTTACAAGTTCTTTCAGTGTTGCATTTTGTCTTTCTCGAGTCATATTCACTCTTTCCATCCATTCCCTAATCCCAATTGTATTCTGGTGCCAATTGGTGACTTCCATTGTTTAGGCTCTGAGGTCCGGTTTTTCAGGAGTTGCCTCTTTGGTACACTAGGAATTACCTGTGTTCTTCTAATGATTTTCTCTCATTAGTGGCAGATCTCTTTCTTTTCTCTTTAATTCCATTAATCAGTGGTAGTTGCCAGGGCTTTTACTTCTGTTGTTTGTTTAGTCCTCTATCCTGCTCTGATCAGAGATTTTGAATTTGTTCTGATTTGAAACAGGGCTCAGGGTGGGAAGCTTTATTGTTTCTTATAGTTTTAAGAGTATGGGGAGCTAGGATTTAGAAACTACTTGCAAGTTACAATACTTGGTGACTGGTGCACAGACCTCATGAGACCTACTCCCCACTATCACTCAATATGGTGATGCAGTGGGTATATTTATGTACCCCCATGTCCAAAATAAATTAAAAGTAATGAGTATAACAGAGAAAAGTAGAATAAAATGGAATGGACAAAAATTATAAAAATTAACAAATAAAATAAACCACAGAATAACAAGAGCAAAAACAAGAACAACAACAGAAAAAGAAAACAAACAAAAACCAAAACAAACAGAAAAGAAAAACACACACACACACAAACAGGAATACCAAACACACACACACACACACACACACCCACACCAAAAAATGAAGGCGGAAGAAGAAAATAATGGGGGGGATACAAATCAAACCCTCACCCACACATTTACACAAACATTAAACCAAACAAAAGAAGAATAAAACAGCAACAAAAAGGAAAAGATAAAAAAGGGAGGTGAGATGCAAATCGGACCCTCACATACACATTCACACACACACACACACACACACACACACACACACACACACTAAACCAGAACAAAAGAAAGACAAAAAAGGAAAAAAAAGAGTTAAAAAAGGATTTCTGGGCACTAATAACTCTCTTGTGGCAGGTTCTGTAATGATTCCTCTCAGCTGCTCATGGGTAAGCCTGCCTGCAGTCTCTTGTAGGCTGCAGATTTGTTTAAATCTCCCCAGCCTATGGCCCGGGAGGAGAAGGAGAAGGCGAATGTAGGTGAAACTTCAGTCTTCCCCTTCCACTTTCTTAAGGTCAGGATGATCCCTTCTGATGGGGAGGTACAGGATTGTCTCCTCTTCGGGTGCTGATGATGGGTGCCCCAGCAAGGCTTATCCCAGAGTAGAATTCTCCTAGTGCAGCTGCCGTCCAGGCTCCACCTGGGTTTATCATCCCTCTCAGACATACCCCAGCATGTGGGTCTGATGTTCAAAGGAGTGACGGAGAGAAAGGGGTTGGGCCAGCCCTGGGTTCACTGCTGATCTCTTGGGGTGCTTGTCCTTTTCTGGTCACACCCTTTGTCCCATGGCTGAACCAGGGTAGGGGTGGAGCACCTAAGACTACACATTCATCCTGTCCCTCTAAAGTTTGTGCTTTCAGGATATTCCCTCTGGGTCACAATCAACCCCTAAGTAGTTAATCTGCCAGTCACAGTGAGCAGGTCTGCTTCTCCATGGTGAGCAAGCCAGAGCACTTTGTTGCCCAGTTTTCAAGATGGTGGCGGGGTGCCTGTTTTGTCTTCTCCAGTGGGACTCTGCCTCTAGTTCTTTTGCTGTGCTCCCTCCATAGCCCTCACTGCCAGTATCTGGCCTGATGCTGCAGTGCTCAGGCAGTCTGGCAATGGCCATCGCTCCTGGCAGCTTCTCCCCAGGAAAAGGTTTGTTGATTTTATAAAGTGGTGCTCAGCTTCTGCACCATGGGAGGTGCCAGGGTCCAGGCAGAGCAGTATCAGCACCAGCTGCTTCACCAGGAGAGTTCTGGCCATTTGCTCCTGAGTCTTCACTCAGTCAGCCACTCATACACCCACTTAGACACAGACACACATGAAAATTTGTCCACAGACTCACTCACTCACTCACACGGACTTGCACCGTCAGTATGGGTTCACCTCCATCTTTTCCTGAATCCTTCGTTAGCACTTTTGCATGGCAGCCCTGTATATACCTTCCATTACAGAGGACAAGGATAAGAAAACCATTTACCATAGTTGATTGGGAAAAAATCATATTCTTCAGCTGAAATTGATAACATAGGTGCACATTGAATTCTTTTTTGGTTTCAACTTATTTCAACAAGTTGAATACAAATAAGGTTGGTTATTTGTATTTTTTTGTTATTGTTCTAAAAAAATAGCAAAAGTTTTATACGCAATATAAAAATAACCGAAAGTAAAAGTAATTTGTCAGCCAACGTTTCTCTAAATTAATAGTTAGTGCAGAGGGCCAACTGTCTTCCTCCCACTCCTTGCTGATTTGTATGAAAAACACACACTAGACAGTAAAAGGAATTCCACTGGCACTTTCCCAAGCATAACTATGTTTTCTCACTTCTATTCAGGAAATGGAATCATCTAAGACAACATCCCTATCAAATTGAGATTAGTAGTCTGCAGTATTTGCCTGTGATTGTTAATTTTCCAGAGTTTCCAAAAACAAAGTTTTTTTTCTTTTTGCAAAACATATTGCAAATATATGTTTCTAAAATCTCCCTCATGTTGAACTTTGACAAGTAATAAGTCTTATAAGAAAAATTATCTTATAGATGTATGTGCAAATAGAAATATATTGCCACCTGATTTATCGAAAATAGACATCATTAGATCTCTCAAACTTTGTAGTGTTAGTAGATAAAACCATATATATTTGCAATTAAAACTGTTTTATCTACTTATGTTAAATGTGTTACATTCAGCATTAAATAAAATAAATTTAGATTAGTACGTTCAAAGAGAGAACCATGACCTAAAGCATTAACAGAGAAGGATTATTCATGATAGTTTAAATATGGTTAATGATGAATAATAGTTGACAGTGAAGAGACAATTAAAATACATTTGAGCATAAAGATTGGATACAAAGAAAAATATTATATTTTATGTTCCTTACTAGTCTACATTTGATTTTATTCATATTATAATTTTGGTTCAGTTGCTTCTATCAATAATAATTTTTGTAAACTATTTAGAAAAAGTTTCTTTCCATAATCTTTGTTTCATTTTCTATATTCCACTAATAATCATTTGAATAATATCCATACAAATGTTTCCTATATTTTGCTTTTGGCACTATTACTAGTAACATTAACATATATTTTCCAGAATGTGAATATCTGTATTTTTCTGAATATATGATTAGATTTTTTAATGCAATCTTTCCATTGCACAAAAAAAGTGTAAAGTCATATCGTTGTTGAATATAATTACAACAGTCAAAATTTTCACTTTGTAATGCATGCCACATACAAAATGATATAACATTTCATTTATTTAAATGAACCAGAGTTTACTGTCCAGAAAATCTCATGATCTTAGACCAGACTTTTAGAGTACAAAGTACTATGATAGATAGTGCTGGAATTATATGAAGGAATTCCTATTTCTATGAACCTCAGTGGTGTCTGCTCCTTGTACAAGTTTTTCAGCATGCAAAATATTTCCCATCACTGAAAACATTTCCTGAGCCAGGTAGCATTGCATATCTAAAGGTATGCTTTAGAATTGTTTCAATTCAGAAGAGTAAACTAGCTGACATCAGTAATGTGATGGCTTCCGGTTTCACAGCGACTGGTCTAACTCGTTAGTCATGGGCTCTGTTCATCTGTACCCTCTGGTGAGGCTGCAGCAAGTCAAGCAGTGCAGATTTCCCAGATTGTGTAAGTTAGGGAAGGTAATAGCCATTTAGAAATCCAAAATCTAAGACAACACAAAATACGTTCATTTATTTCTATATCAATAGGTAAGCTTCCACCTGAGTGTCCTGCTTCAACTAGAGGCTCTCTTCTGAGTAGTGACAGGACCTCGACTCCTTGTGTGTCAGGGTTTGGTTGTTTGACATGGCCTTACGGTGCTTCCCATGTCTCCTGCTGCATTCTGTTGGCCACATCTGTGCAACAGGAGGTGGTGATAGAATCTCAGTCTATTCCCAGGGGGAAGAAGAACTGTGAGTTTAATGAACAGCCAATAAGACTCTGCCCCATGGATAGGGTCTTCAGTGAAATGTTTTTTTGAAGGTGCTAAGAACTAGTTCACCTCATTCCCCTACTGATGAAGGCCGCTATTGTTACCTACCACCGGTTCTTAGGTTTTCATAATAGGAGTCAGGAGAGGTCATGAGATTTCCAGACAAGGCTTTACTGGGGACTTGTACAAGGGAGACAGCTCAAGAGGAAAGTCTCTGGGTGGCTCATAAAGGGGGTTGTCCAGGGCCTTTTATTAGATAAGGGAATGAGTGTAATGTCAAAGGAAATGTATGCTAGCATGATTAGGTAGGGATTTAAACTGCACAAGTGTAGTGTAGACACATACTTCTTCATATGTCACATATACAAAGAATCATGGGGTGAGGATTTCAGTATTATAACAAAACAAGAGTTACAGTTGAACGCTCGCTGGTACTGTGCACATAATGGAAAAGGAGCAGGCAGAGTGCTATGGTCCCTGGCAAGATTTATGGTGATACATTGTTTATATTATATTATATTAATTATATTATATTATATTATATTATATTATATTATATTATATTATATTATATTATATTATAACAGGTTTTTCAAGCTTATGTTGCCTGCAATGGCTCCAACTGGAGTATTCCTGCAAATTCTCATGGTCAGAGTACACGAGTGTGGCTGAGTCCTCTCCTGGCTCTGTCGGCTTCAGGGCATTCATTCTCAGACATATAGGAGCCAGGGATCATGAAACATCTCTAATCACAGCTCTGGATCCTTATTGGAGAAAGTTGTGTTAATATACAAACGATGAGTAGTAACCTACATTACGCATATTCCAGTGTTTTTTTATACCATTCCCGTGATATTATGGTGTTCTGGTGGTCTTCTCATTAGCTGCAGTTGACGATCTCCTCCTCATCTAACTACAGTCGTTCTTCTAAATCCTGATCTGAATCAGAACGTGTGCCCCTCTACATTCTCTCATCCTTTCTCAATCAATGACAAAGATTAATACACCTTCAAAGAATGCCTTCCACATGTCATAATGCAACCTCAGACTTTCAGTCTTGAGAATCTCAAGAAGTTGTTGACACAAGAGAAGAAAATTATTTGCCATTCTAAGTTGCAAAGGGGAAAAAAAGCCACTAATGATCAAAGTATTACAGTTCATAGGATTTAATTTTAAAATGAGATAGCTCATCCAATAGTGTTCACCTTAAAATATATTAATAATAACTTTATTAAAACATTTTTATCATGTTCCTTCCTCAAGCCGTGTTATTCTGTTTAACATTATCCCAAGTAGTTTTATATCTGCAATCACGTATCTACAAGCTGATTGGTTACCAATTAGACTTTGAAAGCAAATAGGTAAAATAGGAATTAGCAAGTACGTTCAAGTTTCATACAGGTTAAGTTGAATCATTACTCAAGGTCACATCACTTCAATCTCTGAATTTTATAGCTCAGTGCTTGCTAACTTGCTAAACTCTTTTTTTGTAATGCCCTGTTCTTCTCTGAGATGCGGTGCTGTCACTTGTGCAGCCAAATTCATATTTGTGGGTTTTTTAAAAAAAGTATTATCATATGTATGTAACCCATCCCTCACTGCATACTTTTTTCTTCTTTTACTCTTTCTTGGTTTTCAAACATCCTATACAACCACCTGCACAACTATTCCAATAATTTTGCTTCTAGTTGAAGTAATCGGCACTGTGTCAACACTCTCATCTTTAACTTTATAGTCCTCACCTTCTACTGCTAAATATTTTGCTAAATAATCATTTAAAAGCACAAACCAAATGATGTTCTTTTCCTACTCTCATACATTTCACAGTATGCCATCCCACTACAAATAAGATCTAAAATCCTGACATTGTTGCTTGCAAGTTTCTGCATAACCTTTCTTTATTTCTTGCTGTTCTGCCCACCTCATTATTGTTAATTCTGACACTATTTTCTGTCTCATTGACCATATTTATTATAATTATCCTCTTTGAGGTCTAACTTTCATCAACAAAATGAGTTGACATTAATTGTATAGTTTGATAAGTTTTGACAGATGTGAGCAACCCTGGAAACATTGCACAGGCAGGAGGCACATTCCTTCCCAGCAACATTCCCTTCATCCTGTGCTGTGTTCATCAGAAGCCAAATTCCCTTCAGTGGAATTTCATACAAATAAAATCAAATATATGCAATATTTTGTACATGGATTTTTTTAAAACTCAGAATGGAAATGCTCAGAATCATCAATATTTTTGCTTATATATAGAGGCAGATCTCAGGCCCTTCCCTTTCTTTGTTGAGTATGTTCCATTGAGTTACTCTGCCTCAGAGTGCTTACCTAGTCTTCAACTGATGGATGTTTGAGACATTTTCAGATTGGGACAATTGTGAAAAAAGCTACTATGACTGTTTGTCTACAAGTCTTTGCATAAAAGTATGCTTTGATTTACTAAGGAATAGAATTTCTTGGGTGCATTATAAATACAGGTTTAATTTTATAAGGAACTTCCAAATCATATCCTAAAGACACTGTATAATTTTACATTGCCATTAGTATACAGGATTTTCTTCCAAGTTTTCTCCAACGCTTTGTTTTGCCAGTAGTTTTAACTTGTAGCCATTCTAATGAATGAGTAAGTATTTGTCATTTTGGCTTAAATTTACATTGTCCTGATAGAAAATAATTTTGACTATCTTGACATGCCCTCCCTTATTGGTCATGCAAAAATCCCTTTGGTAAAGAATAAATATTTAAATTAATAAATATTCATTATTATTTAAATATTTAAAAAATATTTATAATGTTTTAATTGCATTCTCTTCTTAATGAATTCTAAGTGTTTATTATATATTATATATTCTGGACAAAAGTTCTATATAATAAATACATACTGTTACAATATTATCTCACTGAGGGGTGTGCCTATTCACCTTTGTTGTCTGCAGAAGAAATAATTTTGATAAAGTCCAATGTATCAATTATATTTACTTGTAGTTTATTTACCTTTGCCTACTCCAAGATCAAAAATGTTCTCAATTTTTTCTAGAAGTTTCTGCAGACTGAGATTTGAGATATTTACTAATAACAAAAAGTTTAAACTAACAGAGGATACAAAACTTATTAGAAAATTAAGTGTGCACAGTCTAGTAACTACCTTGACATAAAGAGGAAATTATTTTCATACTAGACACAAATTAAAGAGCAGTAATGTGACCACATAGATCACGTTATTAGGCTGGTTAAAATGTGTAGGAAGTTTCTCTAATAATGGTGTCATAAATGAGCCATCTTTATATGACTGCATTGATGAAATAGTTTACCTGATATTTTTATGGTATACTAGTTTTACTATTGTTATAAAAATTAGTATTACTTTAGTAAGTCTTTTTTCTAGAAATTTTATATTAATCCTTGGGTTTAAAGTTAATTTATAATTCTTATCCTGATAAGAATGACAAATACTAGAATAAGTTAAATCTATTGCAGTTCATCAATTGCTTAATTATATAAATAGGTACCATTGTGTATTATAAATGTAGCTATGTTCATGACTTATACTTGACACAAGCTATCACGATTGTCATTAGTAGCAAAAATCTGTTTAAATATGTCATGCTCTCTTTTAAGAATATAAATAAAAGACAATTATATTTTGGCACCTAATTTTTCCATAAGATACTAATAGATTAATTACAGAGAAAATTGGAAAATAAATTAAACTTCCTATCAATTTCATTTAAATAAATTGGGAAAGAACACTTAGTTTATCTTTTGCACTATTGATTGATGTCATAATCATTCATTATGCAATGTGTTTGCATCAAGCTAATCAAACTATCATGATCTCCCAATGACTTAAAACTCACCACACTGCAGCTTCATTCGCTTTGATAATGTGGGACTGAGCACAAAGTCCCTGTTGTAACCAATGGCAATGCGTTCCACCCATGGGTGAGCGGTTCAAACTATGTGCAGCCCTTGATTTACTCTTATTTTACTCATAGAGCAATCTTGAATTTGGGCATAATTTAGCATCTCAAGTATAATTTTACTGTCAAATAAAGAGACTGAGCAAGAGAGAAATAACAACTGAAAAGCACTGACAATTTTACAATTTACAAGGTGTAGTTCCCATGCAAGGTTGAGCCACATACAGTGTGAGCAACCCCACACGGAGTGCTCATCTACTGCTTGAGGATTTAAATTCTCTTACAGAAAGGCGCTTACATATTTTTGGGAACATGTCACAAAAATTACAAAATACAACTATTTTGTCATTGAAACTCTCCCTGCTGTGCCAGGCTGCCTTTGGACCTCATTCTTGACCTTGTCTGAGTCTGGGAACACATTCAGTGTAGAAGGAAGTGCCCAGAGAGCTCTACTTTATGCCACAGTTCTCTCCACCTTGTCCTTGTCTCTTGACTTTTTTTTTTTTGGACATTATTAGGAAATCCTGAAACTGGGTAACACCTCTAATTTTCATGAGTTTGATTAGACAATCCATCCCTTGGTATTATCTTAAAACTGTGCTTGGTGTACGTTTCATCTTTGACAACAAATGCAGGAGTGTTTGTAATAAGATGAGCAAAGTGTGGGGAAAAGGACAAGCACTCTCCAAGTGGCTGTCTTTCTGGAGAGAAGCCTCAGCTGCCCACAATTCACTAGCTGAGTCTGCCCACTTGGAGAGAGCCAGTGTCTTCCCCACTGGGCTGCACCAGGGAAGCCCCAGAGAATAAGACAAAAGGCTCACACAAGGAGCCACAGTCAAGATAGTTCGGGTGAGACTAAAATAACATAGAGATTTGGTACAGTCCACCACTTGCTGCATAGGATTGACTTATTTCCTGCATTAAATCCAAAGCACTGCTGAGTCTTCAAGGTGATGGTCTGCCACAATCTCTTTAAAAAGATACTTGGTATGTGGGTATAATCCTACATCCTATGACTCCCGCCACCATGTTTCAAGGCTCCGACTCCTCCACTACCATTTCCACTTTCACCAGTTCGGTCAGCAGTTAAGCTTATCTAGGTTGCTGACAGCATAGAGGGATCCAGGACTTCCTCTCTGAACAATCTGAGCTGTGCCCTCTTTAGACACACGGACAGTGTCAGAGGCTGCATTTACACATCCTAGTAAATGTGTACCACATCACACACGTCCACTATGCTTGATGATGCTATTTCTTAACACTGGAAGGAGTGCATCACCTAAGACTTTTAGGGTGTTGCTAATACCTGCATTTCTCAAGTGATATTTCTGCCTGGAGAGAAGGGCAGGTCTTCAGCATTGCCCTTTGTACCATTATGACTCTGAATCCACAGGCCAAGGAACCAGTGTGAGGTTTTGGCCAGGTGCTGTGCATATCTGTTTTAATTAGGCACACATAGATCAGGGAACCAGATATTAAGATGTGGAGTTGGTGCAGAACCCATTCATTCCCGGATACAATAAAACTCTACCTTCACTGGGGGACCACAGTGATCATCCCATTTCCATAGCACGAGTACCTGCTCTGATCACCTTGAAAGGTTTTAAAAGCTCAATGACCCTGACACAATGGCCATGACACTCTTTGGACGAAGGACTAGGGAAACATTTAGAACATATACTTGCAGTGGCATCACAAGGTCCTCATTTTCCTTTTAATAAAAGGGCAATGAGCCTGCAAACTGCCTTCAGCTAGTAACAAACATGCTAGTTTTCACTGCAGAGGCTGGCATCAACCCTATGGCAACCAGCTCCCAAGTCATCTGATGACCTAAGTTATCAGACACTCTACTTAGTTGCCCGTCCATTGCACCCTTGCAAATATAGCCCATTAGCTATGACCATAGATCTCCTTGGGCTAAGGTTTCCAGTCACTATTTCGTCTCAGATACACAGGAACTTGCACCAATTTTGCGTCTGGTCTTTAGTTCTGCCCGTCCCAGTCTACCTCTGCTAGTATGGAATTTCATTATTTTAATGAAAAAAAGGAGCTTCTCCCACTCCCCCTTTTTAGCAAAATCTTTTTATTTTATTTTATTTTTGAGATCAGGTCTCACTATATTGCTTGAGCTGGTCCCAAACTCCCAGACTCAAGAAATCCTCCCACTTCAGCCTCCCAGGTACCTAGGACTACTGGTATGTGCCACCATGCCCAGCAAGCAGTGTCTTCTATGATCAGCACTGGTCCACAGGGGACACCCACTGCTGAGAAACTCAAGAACATTCACGCCCCTCAGTGGTATATTCCGATGGCAGAGAACCACCGTGACTTCCTCAGGACACAACCGATGTGGGTTCCTGGATCTCATATGTAAAATGTACACACTTTAATCCTTCTGATCAGATCCTAACACATGCATTCCCTGTACTATAGGGTACCATTGTGTTGGAGCTTCAAGAAGGCATCTGATGCATATGAAGACATGTCCTAGATTTTTCCAACATCGTGTTAAGTCACACTTCACAGGAATGAGTGACCATTTAGAGGCCACCCCTTCACTCCTACCTGTGTCCCCATCCCTGCTGCTCCTTACCAGCCTGGCATTGCCGTACTTACAGAGGGTAGCCTTTTCCCCTGAATCAGGGTCAGCCCTGCCTGCTGAAGGTAGGCAGGGAGAGAGCCAGCAAGAGGAGTATTGTCCACCTTGGAGTGGGACTGCAGGTTGTGGGGGTGCTCTGCAAGCCAGGGGGATTCAGTGAACCTGGGCGTTCAAGTCGTCAGGCTCATCCACACAAACATCCCCTGCAGGTCACAGAGTCCAGATAATAGAATCCACTCTTCCCTGAGGGATACGGGGGGCAACTCAGGTCTGCACAATGTTGTGGTCAGTCCCCTCCTGCATCACCTCCCTTCAAGCAGATGCCGAATCTTGTTTTCACTGCCAGTAATGAGACTCTGTTCAGACTCTACTAGAGGACAGTCAGCTGCTCTCACCCTTTGACTAAGAGTTTCCCAGTCTGGTACTGACCACCTCCCCAACCAATGGAAGTGTGTGTGTGTGTGTGTGTGTGTGTGTGTGTGTGCGCGCGCGCGCGCACACGCATGCAGATGTGCGCTTGTGTGTGTCTGATGCGATATGGTGCATGCGATGTGGTGTGTTTGTGTGATGAGATGTTGTGTGTTATGATGTGGCATGGCATTTGTGTATGATGGGATATGATGTGGTTTGTGTGTGTGATGTATCATGTTTGTGCAATGCGATGGAGTGTGGTGTTTGTGTGTGATGTGATATTGTGTGTGTTTGTGTGATGTGATGTTGTGTGTGTTTGTGTAATGTGACATGATGTGGTTTGTGATGTGATGTGAGGTGGTGTAGGTGTAGGTGTGGTTTGTGTGTGCTTTTGTGTGATATGCTGTGCGTGTTTGTGTGATAGTGTGTAGTGTATGATGATGTGGTTTGGTATGTGTGTGCTTGTTTAATGTGATGTGATGTGGTGTGTGTGTGTGTGATGTGGTGTGGTGTGATGTGTATGGTATATATGTGTTTGTGTAATGTGATGTGGGTGTGTGTATATGTATGGTGTGTGTGTTTGTATAAAGTGATGTGGTGTGGTGTATGTGTGGTAAATATGTAGTGTCTGTGTGGTATAGTGTGTGTGGGGTATGTGTGTTTTTGTGATATGATGTGATGTGATTGTGTATATGTGAATGATGTGTGTATGTGTGGGTGTATTGCAATTAATGTGGTGTGTGTGATGTGTGTGTGGTAGGATGCGGTTGTGCATGTTTGTGCACACGCGTGTCTACCTGTAGGTCATGTGTCCGAGTCCAGGAGGCTGGAATTGAAAGGCACAGATGTGTGTTTGTGGTGCGAGGTTATCGACTCACAGTGTGTCTGCAACTTGACTTGTTCACACCTTGGTTCAGAGGTGGGAGAACAGACCAGGAGGCCAGGCTGGAGTCATGTCATAGAGTGACCAGGGTTCATGGTCGCATGAGGGATCAGGACTCAATTTGGGTTTGATTCTCAGTCCCTCAGCCCTGCAGCCACTAGACACAAACCATCTTACAGTAATCGTAGCAGGTCCCTGGCTCTCAGGCTGTGTTCTGGGCTGAAACTCCGGGACATTGACTCTCTACTAACCTCTGCACTGCAGTTAGAAGCTTCTCACCGGGCCTGTACTCCTTCCCTTCATGTGAGACTGGGACGTCCACTACTGGGTTTCTGAAGTCTATTTGCATGTCTTTCCAGGTGACTATAGGAGAGCATGTAATAAACCATTTTACCTGGTGTTATTCCTGATTGATCTTCTGTGCATGCATATACCTCACTCAGCCGACAGCCTTCACTGTTCACTTCTTTCAGGATTTATTACCTATCTACACTCTTGTGTCAGTGTTTGTACCAGTGAGTATCCTAAATCTACTTTAAGAAGGCAGGGACTTTATTAGCGTGCATTAAGTCACAGATTTCCGAAAGGGTCCATTTGTCAAGCTTTGAAGCTACACAGGGACATGCAACGTTCAAAGCCCACACTGCAAGTTCCCTGCCAAGCCTGCTCTTGGAAGAGATTCAGTCAGCCCAACAGCTGACTCTGGACATGGAACAGTACCCCCCACAACAGTTGCCCCTGAACATGGGCTACCCTTGGTCATCACATTGGAAATGAACATGTGCTGTTTTCTGAATTGGAGTTGAAGATGCCTCAGGCTGAAGTCACATCATGCTTGTGACTTTGATTTTGGAGAGATAGAATATGCAGCATGGGAAGATCCCCATACATAGAAAGTTCAGTATACACACCATGTGACCAGTGTCTGCTGTAGGGAGTCACACGAGTCACTGTTCCTCATCTTTCTATACTATACCCTGTGTGTCCATCAATACATGGCAAGATCATTTCATGGCATGGGGAAGGATGACACGCCATTCTAAAAAGCACACTGACAGCATCACGTGCTCTTGCTCTCTCCTCTTCCTCTCTTTCTCACATGTGTGTATGTATGCATATTTAATATAGATGCATATGCATTTGTGCTGTTATTAACCATGAATGCACTTAATAAATTAATTAGCTCTCATAAACATTTGCTATTTTCCTCTTTTCCAAGTTGGCATCTTCTTCTGAGCTTTCTATTTATTTCTTTTCTCTTCCTGTAGTCTAAAGCTGAGGTCATATAGTAATCCTTCTTCCCCACCTCTTCACATGGCTTATGCAGAGGGTTTCCAAGTCTGATCCAACTTTCTTTTCAAGTGTCTTTGAAGCTCAACTCTTTTGATTCCAGTATCACCATCATAGCTAGTCCTTCCCTACCTATGCAGATTATTTCAAAATAATGCAAATTATTTCAAAAGCCACCACACAATGTGAAGGCCACTGCTTTCTCACTATAATTGCTCTTGGATGTATTTTAATGTATCCAAAAGTCAGAAAGAGAGTAGCCCTGGTACAATAATCATTCTATAACGTTGACTTCTTGATAAATAAGACTGATGGTTTCCCATTTTCTAAATGAGAAACGTGTCTGGCTTTTAATGGCTCCTATAATCTAGCTTCAGTCTGGCTCTCCAAATGCATCACTTTCTCCATCACTACTAATTCTTTCTTTTCCAACAAAACAGTGCTCCTTGTTTTCAAAATCACTCTTTGTTCCTATCACAGACCTATAATCAGGAAAGTGTATATGTTCCACAACTCGAATGTTTCTCTGATAGCCTCTCTATCTACAACCACAGAAATGATTACTCTTTCTTTTAAGCCTTTTCTGACATCACCAGCAGTGTAACATCCACAACAAATCAATCCATAGTCTTAAATATCTGTGAAATTCATCCTGTGAGTACCTATGACACTGTGAGTCACTCTTCTATGAGTCTGCAGTATCCCTCAATTAGATTCTGATATCTTATTGAACAGGATGAGAAGCTTATTTCAAGGTTCTAAAAAGTTAGGCATCACAGAAATCAAAAGAATCTATCAAAAACAAGTTTATATCAACTCATTTCATGTTTCTTTATTCTCCACTCAACCTCAAGCCAGAAAGTGACAAACTGTGCTTTATGCATATAAAGTTTATGAGTAGTGCACTAAATCCCAGAGGTCAAATATCAACATTAATCAGATGAGCTAAAATACCTCATAAAAATAAATGAGGTAAATAATAATGGAATCTATAATGTGGGTACAATCTAAAGATGAAAAATAGTCTGGTATAAACTCTCATTTTAGGATCCTGAATATCTTATGGTACTATTTTTAGTATTCAAGTTACAAATAAAAGCTTTTTTATGATATTGTTGTCAGGGAAGGAATAACATATAACTTAGAGGCTAAATATTTCAAACATGCTTTATCTATATTTAAATTTTGCTTTGAAGAATGAGATTTTATCCATCTTCTGTCAAAAAAAAAGGATAGATCAGGCTTAATGCTGTAAATGCCCTGCTTTATCATATTAGTTGCCAAATAAATACATGTTGCATGACACAATGACTATCAGACTATCAGCTAATTCAACTGTGAAGAATTGACTTTGCTTCAGAAAAATGGAGCTAAAAATGGAGGAATTAGCTAGACATGGGTAGAAAATTCTAAACAAAAACAAGGAGAATACAGAACTATGTATAGGAGTTGGCCAATGGTATCACTAAAGCACACTTAGTACTCAGAAGTCTAGTCATGAGTGGGTGACAGGAGTGAATCTCCAGAATTCAGTCTCACAGAGTTAGGTAGTTGACACACCTCAGCCATTCACAGGAGGCATCTCAGCTCAGATTGTCAGAGACTCAAAACAATAAAATGCACTGAGAGCTTTGGACCGAGAACAGATATGACAACTCCATGCAGGCCAGTAACCAGAACTAAGAAACAAGAAGATGTACCAGTTACAACTAGCAAGCATCCATCAGAAGCTATGTAGAGGTTAAAAATCTTATTTTGAGTGCAAGAGATCATAAAGTGGTTATCTGAAAAGGAATGAATGAAATACAAAGAAACCCAGCAATATAGGCATTAAAAAATTTGGCTAAATAGACTATCTTGTTCAAAATCTCACCAGATGAAATTATGATTTGTATCTTTTAATATTTTTAACTGGGGAATAACACTTTTTAAAAGTTTGGTAACTGATAAATTTGTGCACACATATATAACTGAGAATCCATCACATGGATCGAAATATAGAGCATTTCTAGCATTCTCAAAGTCCTTCTGATGATTTGTTTTCTCTTATCCAGTGACCTCCCCACTCCAGGGGATTCAACCACTACTATGATCCCTAACCCACAAAAGATAGATTTTTGCCTATTTCTGACCTCATATAAATGGCATTGTAACAATCTATTCTTATTCATGGATGGCTTCATTTGCTCAACATGGTGCTTTGGAACTGTGTATGTCTATAGTTTAATCTTTCTTTGAAATATTCCATTGTGTATGAATAGATTATAATTTAATTATTCATTTCCTTTTTGATGGGAAATTTTGGTTTTTTCTTTCCTGTGATGTGATACTATGGATAAAGCCACTATGAACTTGCTTGTGCGTGTCTTTTGTGGATTTTTGGAGTTCTTTCTCCTGCCTCTGGAAGTAGAGTCGCTGGATCACTGGTGGAGCTGCTTCTAACTTAGTTCTTGCTGCCTAATGGTCTCCTGTACACCAGACTCCACTCTTATCAGCAAGGTGTCAGAAATGCAGCAGCTCCACACTTTCCAATTCCTGATATTGACGACTTTGTCTTGGTTGGATGGCTTGTTTCAAGTTCAGCCCTTCTCATGGGACTGTAGAGATAACTTGTGCTGGCTTTAACGTGCGTGTCCTTGATATGTAACATTGCTGAATGGCTGTTCAGTTCCTATTGGACATTTGGATATTGTGTTCTTCTTTGACTTAACTGCTCCGGTGTTTTCCTCATGTTTTGTATTTTTACATTTTTTTCTTATTGATTGGTAAAAATTCTTTAAATACTCAGAATACAAGACTTTTGTCAGAAGCACTTGACCAAAGTTTTGCTTCTGTGAGAGATATCTCAGAATGTGAGATGATCCTTAGCTGGAAGCTGGAGGGGCTGTGTTACCAAGGCCAGGACACAGAGATTGCTGTGGGATCAACATTTGTTGGAAACAATAACTTCGATCCTGACCAAGTTGCTTTCTCTTCATGTTACTTCTGACTCAGACAGCAAATAGTATGAAATATACATGCTCTGATACAAGGGATTATTGGAGCTCCATAATGTGACCTGTGGCTCTCGGGGTATGGTCATTGTGGGGAATCTTGGTAGCTTACATGAAGGGAAGCACATGTGGTCAGGGTCAAGGGTCATGACATTTGGGATTTGGTGGGGGAGACATAACAGTGTATAGCCTATCAGACCATCAGCTAATTCAACTGTGAAGTATTGATTTCAGAAAAATGGAGCTTAAAATGGAGGAATTAGCTAGACATGGATAGAAAATTCTAATCAAAAACAAGAAGAATACAGAACTACACATAGGAGTTGGCCAGTGGCATCACTCAAGCAGACTTAGGACTCAGAGGTCTAATCACAAGTGGGTGACAGGAGTGAGTCTCCAGGATTCAGTCTCACAGAGTCAAGGAGTTGACAGACATGCCATTTCTTTCTGCACCCATACGCGTATTTTTGAGTCTCTTTCCTCAGTGTGACTGGTTTCATCATACCATATAAAATCCAACTACTGGTAACTGAGGAAATGGAAGGCAGAAGACCTCAAATCTGGAACGACACAGGGTGGCTAACAGTATCTATGATTCACATTACCTAATTTTATCCTTTATATGATGTCAAGAGTAACATTATAGAGTGTAACCCCAGCACCAGTGAGCATAGAACATAGTCAGTCATGTATTTTCCCCATTTGCAAAGATCTTATAAACATATGATATTTTAATGATTATGGCTACAAAATATTTATACATATTTATGAGGTACATGTGATTTTTTTGATACAAATATACCTTTATAAGGATCAAGTCAAACTAGAGAAATAATGGCCATAATTACTGGAGAAATAAAAAACAGAGTAACTATTTCAAGTTATTTCAACACACCAATGAAATTTCAGGCCCCAAATGGTTCAGATTTGTCAGAGGGTCTTCATATCTGGACCATACATTTTATTCCCAAAGTAAACTATGAACACAAAAGAAGTTTTCTATTTTTTAGCAAAATCTGTAAAGTTCTGGGTTTTATTAATTTGAGTAATTATGCCTTGCACTAAAACCTGATAGCATTTATATTGAATGGACTATTTTAGTAGAGCTAATATTTACTATTTGGGGATGGCTTGTATTTGATAAAGCTAGTGTACATTCTAGCATTACTAAGCATTATGCAGCATAACTAATTTCAAAAATTTCAAAGCACATATTAGTGAGGCTCCATTTCACAATGACACTTTGACATTTTGCTGTTTTTCCAAAAATGTGCATGTATATCATAGATGTGTAACTGAACAGAAACTGAGGCTCTCCCCTGATGTTATTTTCATGGCAGTTGCAGGTCACAGTGAATAAGAGCAATGATAATTCTATTTTTATGATTTTTCCTTCCAGGCTACCATACCCTTTCTGGTGCTGTCTTTTTAAAGCCATGGTATATATTCTCTTTGGCCTGGGAGGGTTTCATTAGGCTGAACATTTGGTAGTATGTGCTTCCTTGAGGTACTATGCCCCTCCAGGTTAATAGATTTGGTTCTTAGATTTGGCTCTACATATACTGACTTCATGATTTTGAATAAATGTCAACCTTTTCCAGATTCATTTTCCTCATTTATAAAATGAAACAGATATATCATATTAGTAGTTTTGAGACTTTTTGACTATACAAGGCTTCCGTCAAAAAAGATAAACAAATAACACCTTTTTTCCCAAAGTCCAACATATAAAGCAAAGCAAAATGTTCCTGCCACTTTCCTTGGTTTTTTGCTGGGGGACTGGACTTGGTACCTTTCTTCCTTTCAATTTTTGGTTCCTCTTGGGAGACATTCATGAAACACAAGGCATTTTTTAAAAAATACCTGAACTGGATAATTTATTTCCCTGGCTTTCTTGATGCTTGCACCCTGGGGTGGTCACTCTCATTTCACTGCCTTAAACACTTACAGGTCACCTCCAGTTGAGTTATACAGGTAACCCCTACCCAGTGACTACCAGCACATTACATCTTTTCTGTGAAGCTATAGGTTTCACAAATGTGCAAGATTTTTAATTTGATATAAATAACCCAGAAGAGTGCATTTGTAGTCTTAAGTTGACATGTCTTTTAATAAAGAAAAGTGAACTGAATAAATGTATCTGTCTGGGTCCAATAAAAACAAAAAAACACAGTGGCTTAAGCAGAAGAGGTTTAAAATAAAGCAGAGGTCAGCAAATATTTTCTGTAAAGAGTAAGACAGTAATGATTATTGCATTCTGAGGCTGCACAGTCTGTCATAGCTACTCAACCCTGCACTTTAGCACCCATAGACAAGTGGTAAACAAACACATGTAATGGCAGTCCAATAAACTTTCTATTCAAATACAGGTGACAGGCCAGCTTTGACCCATGGACTATGGCTTGCTCATCAACGATTTAAAATTACTAAGCAATGATGAGAAGCTAATTTTAAGATGGAAAGGACCCTAAATGGTACCCTCGGACTGAGGGATAGTACCAGGAAGGACGTGTTTGAAAGGGGCCAGGTCTCACTAAAGAAAAGGTGGTTGATGCCAGTTAAATGAAGAAAACATGTTCCAGGCACTGGGTCGGTGTGGATCCTCAGTCACCAGCCAGCAGGATTCACCCTGGCTCAGGCAAGGTGAGGCTAAGAGGAAGCTCAGGAGGAAATCAGGTGACAGGAGAAGAGAGCCCTGAGTGGAGGCTGGTGGTAGGCTCAGGAGGAAGTCAGATGGCAGGAAGAAAGGGCGCTGCTGTGATACCCAACCCGAGTGCCTGGCTCTGTACTTCTCCTCCAAGAACCACTGGAGTTCTCCCTGGGTGTAGGAGGGCTGAGAGGTAACAGGTGCATGCTGGGTCAGGACACAGCCGGACAGGCGCCACCTGGCAAGTCTGTGTCGTGAGCTGCGGGGGCCTCACCTGCAGGAGCGTCCTGCTCCCTTGAGTGGCTGGAGCTAGAGCAGCTCTGGAGACGGCTTGGCTTGGAGCCTCACCACCATCCTCCCTGGAGCGCCAGTCCTGCAGGGCCCTCTGTGTACACACGTGGGACCGAGGGGGGACAGACTGGGCCTGGGCGTGGGCCACGCTGTCTCGGGTCTCCTGCTCCCCCAGCACACCATACGCGGATGAAAGGCAGAGCCTGGACGCTGGAGGAGGCAGCGGCTGCTGCACTTGGCACCAGGGAATCATTGCAACGTGGGCGGTACAGGACGGGGTTGGGGAATCACAAGCTTTTCAGGAGCCTGGGAAAGAAGCCTCCAGAACCAGGAAGAAAGACCCTTCCTCCGTGATGCCTTCTGGACTCCCTCTACTGATGTAGCTTATCCTGCAAACCAGAATGCCCGCGTGAGCTTTAGAGACAGTAAGAAGGAGGCCACTGAGAGCGAAGGGCAGTGAGTGGAAACCGCACACACACCACAACACGTCCACGTCCACTTTACATCCACCGCCTCCATCTCCTTTTTGTGCATTTTCTTTTTTTGTTTGCTGACTAATAACGTATGCCCAGTTCATCAGAGAGCATTGGGAGAAATCAGAGTTGGGTGTTGGATAACTAACTTTAGTTTTAGACATCCAGTCATCACAAGAGTTAGCTACCAACCTAAAACCTTTGCTTATCTAAGTCAGAGGGTCTACTGCTTTTCCCTGACAATTTAAATTCAAAGAAAGTGCCAGTGACTTCTCTCTATAGATGTTCAAATTTACTTAAGTGTTTAGAAATAGGTCTTCTGTTTGTGAGTAATACAAGCAAACAACCTAATGTTTTATGGAAGAATAATGAAGAATCTCATGCAACACAAGTAAGAGGTAAACAAGTTACAGTTAGGAAGGATAGAAATGCAAGGACAAACCCCACACAGTGGTTCAGGCCTGTAATCTCAGCAACTCAGAAGGCCAAGGTGGGAGGATGTCTTGAGATCAGCCTGGGAAACATAGCAAGACCTCACTAAAAAGCTATCTTTAAAAAAGGGAAAGTAAGAACAACTGTATTCAGGTAAATAAATACTACCAGTCATCCCTCTGTCTGTAGTCTCTGATAACCAGTTAATATCACTAACTCCCCCATGGCTGAGCCCAATGCTGCTGAGAGGGACTAAACCACTGACCCCTAACCTCTGCCACTGGAAAGGGCCCTCCTCTTCCCAGTGCTGATTTCAATATTCTCTAGGAGTATCCTGGCGAGCACATCTTAGACCAGGTAACTGCACCTTGAACGGTCACTGGCTGACTCTTGTTAGTATCTTGCAAACAATTTCTGGAGAGGAGAAGATTATGTCAGTGAGGCAAGCAGGGGATTCCTGACTACTGTTCATTATGCTTTTCAGGAGTAGACTTTGTAATTCTTGAAGAAGACATCAACTTACGAGTGGGAACACATCATACTTAAACATAAATTTCTGTGAAATTCATCCATGTTTTATTTAGAAAATGTGAAGCACATTTCTCATACGAAACCTGTCAATGCAGTTACCAGAGATGGCAGGAGAGACAATCAAGGAAACCCCACAGGCAGAGGGTCAAGAGCACAGGGGTAGAGGGTTTCACCTGCAAAATGGCAATTGGGCATTGCAGCCAACCGAAATCACACTCCTGAGGAAAACACATATTAAGGTCCACAAACAACACACACTAGGGCAGAAGCATCATTGCCAGAAACTAATGTGGACAGTCTGAGGCATGTGTGTTTTGGGAAGTGTGGGAGGGAAGAAGAGGGTTGGACCAAAATGGCTGTCTTCAAACGCACTCTGTCTTCATGGTCTCACATGCTCCTTCAACATCATGTTTCCAGTTTCTTTTGTGTAACACGTTTCTTCTTAAGATACTGTATATGAGTAATGGCATTTGTATATACACTTTTTAAATCATTAAAATAGTAAACATGTAGGAGGAAAAGGTTTGACATGATTAGAAAAAAGAAAGAAGTCTGCCCAAATTTCATACAATATTTGTATATACCTATGTTTTTAATGAGAAAAGAGAAAAATTGGAGAGCAAACTGGGAAAGCACCAACATTTAGCTAGCAGGTAGGAAGAAAGGACAAAGGTTCCAGACCTAACTCTTGGTTCACTTAGTGGAAACCATTTCCATCCATACACATAACACTGCCCAGAATGTGGTCACACCATTTCCCCCACCGCAAGTAGGCCTAGTCCACACAGCCACGTGCCCAGCTAAAAACTCAGTGATCAAGGAAGGAGAGAATTATTAACAAGAGCTCACTAGCAGTCTCTGAGAGGAATCTGATTTTCCTTAAGAGCAATTGGAATAACTCTCAGTTCATCTCTGGTGGACCTAGCTTGGGTCAGATAGACTGGATAGAGTGTTCTGGTCATCTCTTTGGTTACCTTCAATCTTATTACTTATTTATTAGAAATGACAAGAACAAGCCATGTCTATTCTTGGTATCTTGGATTTTGCAACACTAGAATGTCAACTTTTCAGGGCTCTTGGTTACTTATTATCATTCATATACTAATGAAATGGTGGCTTTATTTTAGCCATCTGAAACTTGAATGTACTGTTACATAAGATCTTCTCTTTTATCTTCATTAGACTAGACAGTCTGAATACCTGAGCAAATCTACTCATAAGATCTTTGGTAATTCAGTTTCCCTATGTCTTAAATGATGCTAATGATCTCAGTCTAATACCTGACAGTTATGCTGAGGCAGAAATGATGACGTGAAGTACTTGGAAGAAAGTCACGAATCCAAGAAAGCATCCTCAGAAAGGAGAGGAGAAGTGAGAGGTAGATGGGGGGAAGAGGAGGAGAGGGTCTATCAAATCAGTGAAAGCCATGTATTGAGGACCTTTACTAAATTTAATTCCATGGGGGAAAATGTATTAAAAAAGAAAACTTTCCTCTTGGACTGATTTCCAGTGGCAATTCTGAGCCAGTTTCTTTCATGCAACACTTTTCCCCTTCAGAAACTACTGAACATGTGAGCAGTGACATTTGGTGTACAATTTTTTAGTCATCAGAGTAGTAACCATGTACTAGAAAAGGTTTCAAAATGACTAGAACAAAGAAAGCAGTCCATCTGGGTTTAATACAATATTTGTACTTGCAGACGGCACCTATGTTTTTACTAGAAAAGAGAAAATTGCAGAGTAAACTGGAAAACCATCAAATTTTAATGTACGTTAAAAAATTGGAGTAGTACATTTTTCAAAGAATACATGAAAAAAAAATCCAACTTTCTGGGTGTAGTCAGACAGCCTTTTCTTCATGTTTAATCCAACTAATTACTTTCTTAGTTTTGGCATTTGTTCAGTGCCAAGCTTGCACATTGAAGGAGGGATGGATTTTATTCAGAAAATGGTGCTATGATTAAAGGGATGGTTTAAAAAACGAAGCAATTTTGCAAATGTATTTGTGTATATAAATTTAAGTTTTAATTGTTATCTGTGAAATGTTAAACATGGCTTTGAAATATTAGTAATTTTACTTCAATGTTTAAAAACAACAAATTGTTCATTTACCATGTAGCACATGTGAACATAGTTCAAGCTACATATGTTGTATATGTCATGTCTAAGATTCACCATTGTGAAGCAATTGGAATAACTCTCTGCCTCAGGAGGTCAGCTGGTCTTTGATGGCTCCAGCTTGAGTCAGATAAAGTAGACAGTCTGGACAGAGTGTTCTGGTCATCTCTTTGGTTACTTTCTGTCTTATCACTTATTTATAAGGAATGACAAGAACAAGCCATGTCTATTCTTGGTGTCTGGGATTTGGGGTACTTTTTGTCTTATCACTTATTTATAAGGAATAAAAAGAATAAACTATGTCTATTCTTGGCATTCGCACTTTTGGGACACTAGGATGTCAGCTTTTGGGATTTTTTGGTTATTTACTAATTATAGTTTATATACTAATGATATATAAGTAGTGAGTCTTAGTCATGACACATATAGCCTCTCCTCACCCATTTTACAGAGAAAGTATGAGATTCTAAAGGCACATTTCCAGGTCAGGCAGAGGCAAGATTATTACTGAGGAAGAAAGTACTCACTCCAGCCCTCTCCAACTTGAAGGGACATTTGCCTTCAGATGTTTCTTTTTCTCTTCCCAGATCAACATTTGTTTTACGATTGCAATAAATAATATCAAATATAATTTTAAAAGCAATTTTTGGAGTAGATTACAGTATGCAATGTATGTGTGAGATGCACAAATGCTTTGAAAAGACATTTTACCAAGTGGAATCTGGTTAGAAAACAGATTTCCAGTACTTGTTTGAGTCAAGATTCCAGCACATTGTGTGTGTGTATGTGTGTGTGTTTGTGTGTGTGTGTGTGTGTGCTGCAGTACTCAACTGCTTAAAAATAGATCTATGTGTTTATCACTGTACTCTGCTGAACAATTAAAAATGGATAAAAAATACATTAGTGGAAATCAATAGCTTTTTGAGAAGCATCGGACACATTTATCTGCCTCTTGACTATAGGGCTGCATTCCTCTTCATTCAAACCATTTCTGATCCCATATAGTTGTAAAATTAAGCAGCAGAAAAAAGAAATGATTTTAAACATTTTGAAGTTAGCAGTTTAGAAAAGCATTTAAAGAGATTTATATTATAAATCATTTTCATCCAACAGGAAGAAAGTAGCAAATTAAATATCATAAATAAGGGTTAATGGGATCATATTTAAAAGAATTAGCAGAACCTTTTATCTATAGTCTGTTCAGTGGCAATAGGGTTCAGAAGAAAGAAATGGAATCTTAAATTTTGACTAAGTCCAAATGTAGACAAAGACTTGAGGAGGAACAGATTGGATTAGGTGGGCCAAGCTGAAAGTGATGATGAAATATTATTGACAGAGCAGGATATTTGGATTTTGTGCTGGCAAGTATTATTCACCAGCTTCAACCCAAATGGTAGAATGGAATTAGCATGGTTTAAGGATCTCCATGGCCAGCAGATCTCTTGTGTAATCTTTGATAAGTGATCTCCATATAAATGGTGTTGAATATGATGACTTTCAGTTGATGTATGCATAATTCATTATGTATATAACCATTCATACATGACAGACCAATGAAACAGATTTTATATTAATTGTGGGATGAACTCATGCTATCTTATTAACAAACACAATAGAGATGATTGGAATACACGTTCCATTTAGTAAGAGACATAGATGACAAGGGTGATTTTTATCTCAATAGATTAATAAGAAAAATCTTCAATTGAGAGAGTAAATGTCTTCTCTGAAAGTGACGCAAGGTGTGTGTTGAGTAAGTACAAGTGGGTAGGTTTGTGTGCATGTCTATAAGCTTGTGAGTATGTGTGCTGAATGTTTTTCAGGGAGGGAGAGGAAGAAGAGGCAGAGATAAAGAGGGAGGAAATAAGCAAATCTAGGAATCATAACCCTTCTTGTCTTCACAAAAAACAACTTAGTAATTAGTATCAAAGATCACAAAAGTACTGAGTAGAAAGTTATTTCAGATTCATGCTGGCAGCCACCTCTAGCTAACCAAATACCTACATATAAAAATATGGGCACTAAAAATACTAAGGCATTCTTAAAAGCTAGAAATGAAAGACCTTTAAATAAATGAAATACAAGGACATTAAACAGCAAGACTTCAAAGTCCCTAGGAAAGGGAATAACGACACAGCATATTTATGGAATAAACCTTATTTAAAGCCTTAGTATTATTTTGGATAACAGGAAAAACTGACAATCATTTTTGTTTAAAAGTGAGACAGGGTCATGTGCAATTTTTAAAATCTTTTTTTCTAACATCTAGCATTTTTTCTTACGGCATGATCACCCTTAAAAGATGTTGTCTCTACCCACAGTAGCTCTTAACAAACTGCTGAGTTTCAGTGTGAAGAAACTCCCTTGCTACTGGATTCTGAAAGACATGCAGACTTTTTTCCCACATATTTTCCGGTTTGTTGAATCTAATCCCTACCCAGGGGACAAAGGCAATGGCATGATGTAAGTAAGTCTGGTTAATCACAATGTATCTCAAAGCTGCATCATGGCTCTGACATTAGGTATGTACCCTAAACAGGGTTATATATCTGAAGGTAGTACGTAAACGCAGAGAAAAAGAAACGTATTTCCTCTGAAATCATTACCCGGAATGGCATAGCGCTCTCTCTCTCTCTCTCTCTCTCTCTCTCTCTCTCTCTCTCTCTCTCTCCCTGGCCACAAAGTGGAAAAGATATAACTTAGGATATTATAATTCTAAAATACAGAAATTAGGGGAATTCAGATGTGGAGAGAAAGAAAGGAGATAAAAAGATAAAGAGAAACTTAGAGAGAAGACAAACTCTAAGATATCATTTGACTTCCTTGATCATGCAAGGTCTGCATCAAGAATCACCCATTGTTCTATTACTGGAGCCAGTTAGATCAACTTTTGCTTTAGTGTGTTGAAGGTGCATTTCTGTCCCCTGCAATCTCATGAATTGCTGGGACACAATACTCCATGGATTTCTTGCAGTATGCACTTTTGAGAGTGAGGTACTGACAGCTCTTCATTCTGAATTATCTTTTCAAGGATATTTGTATAGTTATCAGCTTTAGAAGACAGAGTATCTCACTCCAGAGAAAATATCAGGCACAGTTAATGTCCAGTATAATAAAGGTTGTGTCTACCTCAGTGGCAATAGGCAGATATGCTTATTGCCCATTATAAAAGATTCAAGTTCCCTGTGTTTAAAACTTCTCTCCTATAATGCAGCCTGTGTGTGTAGGTAATATCTGGTTCACTTTTTATCTCTCTGTGGATATTGGGACTTAGGAAGACCACACAAAAGTGCTAACATTCTGCCAATTCTATTGCTCTGAATAATGCACTGTCCTTTGTCTTCAACCCCAGAGTTTCATGTCTTTTCCCAGCACCTATTAAACTGTGGCAAGATAACTTGTCTTGTGAGCTTGTAAGTTAAATAAAATCACAGACCTTTCTCAGTTCTTGACACTGGTGTATTTCCCTAGGTAGTAAGTAGAATCTCAGAATGGAGAGAAAAGGAAAACTGAAATCAATATTACATAATTTTAAATTTGGAAAAAAGTTTTCCAATATAAATGATAAACATATTAGTAGCTTCTTGGTGAAGATCAAAAAATCTATTTGACACATAGATTCAGGGAAACAATATATATGACTCAACTTTTAGGAGCTGGTACTTAAAATTTTCAAAGGCTGTATCATTATATAGGGGTAGAATATTAGATTTTTGTTAAAGTTTAAAGTCTGTAAGTTTTTTTTTCCTTAAAGAATATAAGTTTTAAAATGTTTGAGAGAAGGACATTTGGAGTTTCCAGAAATAATTTTTGAAAGTGGTAAATCAGTTAATTAGATTTCATATTTCTTGAGCAATTTTAATGAATAAATTGGGTTAAATGTATTTGATTCAGCCAACACATATCACACTTCCCAGTCACTTATGTAGCAAATAGTATAATTTTTAATAACGACTATGCTTAACAACTGGCTCAGTAAATTCCTGAAAATTAAACAATCAGTTCTCAATGATCTGGAGAGCTTATCTGAACCTGTTCCAGCACAAGTTTTGGCCCCTACCCTCAAGGGCTCCAGTTCTCTTGGGAAGAGATAGGAATAGAAAATAAACACATAGTAAGAAGAAAAGTTTTATTATTAGATATGACATAGAAGAAACAGGCAGGGATAATGAGTTCCCTGTTATACCTGATGACCAGGGGAAAGCCAATTGATGAGAAGGTGTTTAAGAGCCCACACCCAAGGAATGAACAAGGTCGAGCTCTAAATGTCAGAGGGGACAAGGGTTCCAAAGAAAACTAATAAGAAGTGAAATTTGTCAGAGTGTGTGTGTGTGTGTGTGTGTGTGTGTGTGTGTGTGTGTGTGTGTGTATTTGAAGAAGCAAAATAAAACTTGTGTGCTGAAGATTTGTGGGCAAGGGGGAGGGTTTATGGGATAGATCACGAGAGACAGGCAAGGTAATGGCGTTCAGATCCAAGTTATCAAAATGACAATAAAAACTAAATGTTATGATTTTCTAAAC
Organism: Carlito syrichta; assembly: GCF_000164805.1. Classification (NCBI taxonomy): domain Eukaryota; kingdom Metazoa; phylum Chordata; class Mammalia; order Primates; family Tarsiidae; genus Carlito; species Carlito syrichta. The sequence continues at coordinate 78,112 of NW_007246989.1, forward strand.
TCAAATTGCTGTTCTAATTGGTTTACATGTATTAAATCATTTACTCATCAAATAATTTTATGAGAATGTACTATTGCTAACCCAATTATTCAATGAAAAAAATTGAGGCAGAGTGATATCAACTAGGAGGCTATAGTGGGATTGCAACCTTGATGTGTTGGTTCCTTTGACTGGGGGATATATTGAGCAAGGTAAAATGATTTAGGCAATGTTTTGTAAACAAGAAAACCAAACCTAAAAGATTAGATGTGGAGAGAGGATTTAAATAGCTTTAGGCTAACAGTCACACAAAACAAATGAGTAAGCCTCAAGCTTCACGACGTCTCAAACACAGAGAGTGTTATACTCGATGACTACCTCTTCCTATTTTCACTACTAAATCTCATGTAAGAGCTTAGATCATGAGCAGGAAACTTACTGGCAAAGAAGCCCAGGAAAGTGATCCCTGAGAACTACATGACTGAGACAAGACTTGTGATCTTGTGATAACAAGATGTGTCCAAATTTAGGATGATTCAATATGGCAGGTATCTTTTTAACAAGCATCATTGAAGAGCAGAGATGTGTTTTCCTGGAAGAAATTAGGTTGGACATCCTAGCACATTACAGAGCTATGGTGAAAGATAAAAATGTTCAAAAGAATAACATGTTTGGGGCAACTCAAGATGGTTTGCTGGGGCTCATGTTTGAGTGGCAAGAAATGTTCTTAGACCAATGGAGGATAAACAGATGGGCTTTTGTGTCATGCAGACTATTCTACTTTAACAGTCAGTGATGAGGTGGCCAGGAACCACAGTAGTTTTTTAAAAACATCTTTATTTTTTAAATGGATAAATAATAATTGTACATATTCATGAGGTACACAGTGATGTTTCCATACATATGATATATAGTAATCAAATCAGGGTATTTAGCGAAGCAAGGCTCTGTAATCACCTTCTGTGGATGAGCTGGGGGGATAGAATTAGTGGGTTGAAGAAAGCATCTCAGGACAGCAAGTAAATTTGTGAGCTCTTGACTGCTTTTAAGAAACACATGTGCAGGCAGAGTCAGGCAGGCTTGCACGAGATTTGCAGAAAGTAAGAGAAGTTTTGTTGTCCTTGGTTTGTGGAGAAGCTAACCAAGGTCATGACCAAGAGAATAGAATTGATGGGACTTTGGCCATTTGACTACTGACTTATATAGCATCCTTATTTGGCATGTGTGCTGTAGGGGGAAGTGTTAGTTTTGAAAAAAAATACAAGCTAAAATTTGATGGATGGACCTTTCTTAGTTTAATCATTCATTTGAAAGAAACAAACAAATGTCTCCCCCCCAACAAAAGAAAAATACAAATGACATTTGTAGGACAAACTAAGGAGACATTTTTTGTGACTGAAATTCCTAGTGAATTTCTTTTTTAAAAGATTCAATAAAAGAAATTGTGGACAAAAAAAAAAATCATTCAAAGCCTGAATTAACTTTGTTCATAACCTTAGTCTCTTTTTAGCGAAATTAACTTATTCATTCCTTTACTGAGAGAAGGGGAACCTTCAGGTAGATAAGATCTTTTAGAAAAACTCACTGAAAAGTGAATTTATAACAATGTGAATGCTTGGAAGTTTTACATTTGAAGATACTCTTTATTTCTGGCATGCAGGTTTTATGAGATGAATGGTCTTTAAAAGGTTAAACCCAGCAAATGACAGTTACTTTAATCTGCAAATCAGATTAGTAAATTGACTTTCTTCTCTTTGCCTTATCTTTCTACAGAATTTGTGTTAAAAGATGAACCATCTGTTACCATTTGCTTTGTTTGAAGGCGTTTAACATGTAAAAGTAATTGCCAATGTAACTTTAAAAGAAAGCAATTGGATCCATTAGCTTCAGATTGAATATCACCCTGCCAAGGAGCTTCAGCTACTGGCTGCTGAGTGACACTGGGCTAACGGTCTCCGACCTAAGCACATCCAGGGTACTTATCCCTGGGCTATATCATGAATGGTGACCGCTGGGTCGCTCTCTAGGAAACTAGACCTCATTCATTTGGCAGATATGACAGGTAGGAAAGAACAATTAGGAATCAGTTAATCTTAATTTTGAATTCTCCTGTTCCATGTGACTTTGCAAATTATTTTTTTTCCTACTATTCAGTTCGCTTTTGTACTAAGTGGAGCTTTAACATCTACCTTCATAGTGTTGTGAGGTTTAAATGGGAAGGCCCAAGCAGTAATCAGGACACTGTTCCACAAGACAAAAAATAGTGATGAGACATTTGGTACCAGAAGAAGGCAGTTTGTCAGCTGATATAATGGAAACATCTAGGGAAAGTCTAAGTTTTAAAACGAATGAATCCAGTGGAGCAGAAATGACTTTAATAGGGGCTTCTACTTTTTGTGTTTGGCCATTTGTTTATTGACCTCCTGAAATCATTTTCTCACAAACTTGCATGTGTCCAAGCATTAGCAGGAGAACTTGTCAAAATGCAACTGACAAGACTGGGCTCTGTGGTTCATGCCTATTGTCCCAGCATTTGGGGAGGTTGAGGCTAGAGGATTGTCTGAGTTCAGAGATTCAAAACAAACCTGGACATCTTGATGAGACCTCATCTCTACAATAAATCAAAAAATTAGCAGAGCATGGTGGTGATGCCTGTGATCCCAGCTACTTGGAAGGCTGAAGTGGAAAGATCGTCTGAGCCCAAAAGGTAGGGGTTGTGATGGTGCCATGGCACTCCAGCCTGGGCAACAGAGTGAGACTTGTACTCAAAAATAAATAAATAAATAAAGTTGACAGCACATTAGGACAAAGGAGGGGCCTGATAATCCGCATTTTGAATGAGCTCCAAAATGATAACCTTGTTGCCTGGTCCTGGACCTGCCTTTGTATTCATAGACTCTGTGTCTAAGGAGGATAAGGCAATTTCCAGGTTATTTCGAACATTCAGATTACATTCAATCCCAAAGAACGTGAGATATCATGAGTCAGTTCTGAAAGGGACAACTGAGGAGGATCTGGTTGGGAGGACTGCAGCTTGTTTTCATTTCTGTGGCCTCTGGGCAGGACTCGGGGCAGGGGGATGGCTACAGGGCCAGCGCCATTCAGCCATGTGGAGCGAGTCAGGGGCAGGTACACCCAGAGGGAAGAGTTGTAGGGAAATGAATGACTTCTATCTGTAACACATAAGTCAAGCTCCAAACCAGGACCTGGAAGGTGTTCAGCCCATTTTATCTATCTTCTGACTTCTGCATCCTCAGCACTTAGCGCAGGCCTGGCACAAAGACTGGGTCAATAAATGAATGGTGGTGACTTTTTAAGCCTTTCCACACAAATTAAGGGTGTATCAGGTACAGTACAAAAGGAAGCTATTTAAAGGAGTGCAAAATGTGCTGACAAGAATAAAACAAGGAAGACTATTTTGTGGAAGAAATATTATAGAAAGGTAAAACCCTCAGGCACAGCAATGAAATTAATGTCATTGTTAATATAGCTTTTTCTCATTGAAGTAACTGCAAGCAACCCGAACACCTACCATTTATAAGGAAAAAGGTAAAATTTTGTAGAATGTAAGCGATGGTATAACAATCAGGTTTTCATTTTATATGAACTCAGAGGAAATTTTACATTTCAAAAAATTATGACAGTGATTTAGAGAGACTAGAGGGAAAATGATCTGAAAACAGCCATAAAAATCAAGGAGAGTATTTACTCTGCCTTCAAACTCATGGCAGTGCAGGAGGCCTAGAGAAATAGGGTTTCGGAGGCTTGAAGGGAAGTGAAGTCCTTTGGAGAGAGAAATATCAGATAAGCTGAAAATGTACGGAGAAGATGTTAAGGATACAGAATTGTGCAAATATCAATTGATAGTTTAAGAGAACATAGACAATGGTTTTTGAAAATCAGAGAGCAATTCACACTAAGTTCAAATAAACATCAGTTAATGAAGTGTGTAAATTGGCTGTAGTTGGGCAAGAAAGTTTATCTCTGTTGTTGTTTTATTCCTATTTTGCTTTGGAAAAGATTCAGTAAGAGTGTAACTTTTCATATGTTATTTTATTTTAGGTTCAGGGAGTACAAATGCATGTTTGCTACATGGAAATGTTACAAAGTGGTGGGGACTGGGCTTCAGGTGACTCATTCCTCATATGGTGAACTTTGTACCCGTATGTCTTCTGAACCCTCTCCATGCTCCCTACTTCCTCCCTTTTGCTTACCCAATGCCTATTATTTTCATCTTTAAGTTCATATAGCTTCCACATGTAAGTGAAAGCATGTGATTTTGGGTTTTCTGTTTCTCAGTTAGTTCACTAAGGATGATGGTCTCTAGCTCCATCCATGTTGATGCAAAGAACATGATTTCATCCTTTTTTTATGACTAAGTAGCATTCTATGGTGTATATATACTGCATTTTCTTTATCCAGTCAACTGATGATGGGAACGTAGGTTGTTTCCATAATGTTGCTATTGTGAATAATACTGCAATGAACATATGAGTACAGGCTTTATTTTTGTATAATGATTTGTTTTCCTCTTGGTAGAACCCTAGTAGTGAGATTGCTGGGTGGAATGGTAATTCTATTTTTAGTTCCCTGAGACATCTCCACACTGGTTTTTATAGAAGTTGAACTAGGTTCCAATTCCACCACTGGTGTATGAGCATTCCCTTTTCTCTGTATCTGCACCAGTATCTGTTGTTCTTTGACTTTGATCCTGTGTTTATCATCTCCTTTTTCACTTTCTGCATGAAGGGACTTATGAGGAAGAGAGCCTATCAAGAACGCTAGTAAAATAGTTGCCATCTCCACTCAGTTTATAGAAATCTGTTGCCCTAAGGAACCATATTGAAGGCTGCAGTTACTGTGTTATATTTAAAAGTATCCCAGGAAAGTATAACAGCTAGGGTGGAGTATTGTTCTTTTCAGGTAGCATAGACCAGAGAACTGATGTCACTATCCAAATATCAGGTAGGAGAATAAAAATGGCCAGAATCTCTTATGACGATTGACAGCAGAGGACAGTGGACATGTGGTCAGGGACATCATGAAGACAGAGTCAGTATAAGTATAGCCACAGGCTCAGGTATGGCAAGCAAAAGGGGTCCTTCCTAGGGTCTGGAATTCTATGAGCACGTAAAACTAAACCTTGGTGACTAAATTTTCTATCCATTTCACATTTTCTGCCAAGTTAGCACTTAGCTTAACCCAACAATCACATAAGAATGCTATTGCCCAGTTCACCAAGACTTCAGGCAGGACTTCTTGCATTTTGAAAAATTCTTACATCACATAGAAAATGACATGCTATAGCACACTGAGTGGAGGTGTCTTCCCTGAGGACATCAATTGCAAAGATGTGATGTGCAGTAGCATACTGGTTAGGAAACTGCCTTATCTAATTTTATTTTTATCATAACTTTTAAAAGAGGAACTTTTGTTCCCATTTTGTAAATGATATTAGTCTTTTTTTTTTAAAACTTAATTTTCTATTGTTCCAGGAGTTTTAATGAAGCAATTTGTGATTTTATGATGGCAAGATATAGCTATTATTAACTATTGGTTAGCAATTGAGCTTATGTTTATTGACCAACGAAGAAAAAAATAAAATGAACATTCAGAAAAGAAGACTCTGATAAGATGTGTGAAAACATAAAAGTTTGTGGAGAGCTCATGAGGTCAGAGGAAAGCAATGCAATTAAGTGCGCTAATGACATTTAATAAACTCTCCTCAGGGTCGGCAGTAAAGAAGTTACTGGGTTGATGGAATCTAACCTTGGGCAGAACTTAGAAGCAAATCTTATCAGATCAGGTGTATCCTAGAGGAGCAAGAAACAAAAGAGATGTAGTGTAAGTTTCTAGGACTATGAAGTCCACAGGTTCCCAGAACATGCTAGTTTAAAGGGCCAATTGGCTTGGGAAACTGTGCCATGCCAATGAATGGTAGGTATGCTGTGGCGCTGAAATGTGTAGGAAGTGATGTCTTCTTATTTGCTCTTTATTTAATAATTTGTTATTGCTTAACTGGCAGACAAATTGGAATTTCCTAAGTCCATTGAAAACTGAAATTCCGGCAGAGAATATTAAGAAAGGGGAAAGATGACTGTGTGCCAGACATTGAGAGAATGAAAAATAAAATTCAAGGTAAGTTTGAGGAATGTGTAATATTTCTGTGAGTATGTATACCTCAAGGCAAGAATATTCAATAGCTGCATTTATATTGTGTATTCTCTGCTTGACTTTCCTGTTAGAAAGGAACTCCACAAGGACACAGGCTCTATCTTTCATGCACCCTGCTCTACCCAACAGCAAGGCCTGTGTTTGGCACACATTCAAAGTTCAATAAATATTGGCATGAAATAAAAATGCAGTTTCTGGAGTTACCATTTTTCCTACAGCATCTCATATTTGCTGTCATTGGATAATCTGAGTAATATTTCTGAAATCATTTTGAGATAAAGAAAATAGCTAGAGTAACTAATAAAACGGAGAAACTGGAGTGAGAAATGTTGCAAATGTGAGGAAATATATTTTCAGTATTTTGGGTTTAAGAAAACTCAAGTTAGACTTCTCTGTTGTACTGAGAGATGATTGTGATGACTTTTCCACGGATGGCTTCAGATCATAGGCAGGTGGTATATGTTGGGGCAGAGTTTTTAATCCAATGTGATAGAAGAATTCCAAGTTATTTGATGCTGCTGATGATATTTGTCTATGGGCAAATGGTGACAATATTCACACAACACTAATATATACCTTCCACATGGCTCAGATGATCTGAATTATTAAACAGGGAAGAGAAGGAGCTGCTGTAAAAGATGAGGATCTCCTACCTCCAAAAGAGGATAACCTTATTATAGGAACATCCCTTGGCAGAGAGAGCCCTGGTCTTCCTGTCAGGGGCTTTGTGCTATGCCCTAAGATGGGGCATGCTGTCTGGATTTCTGGATAAAATCTACTAATAAAGACTCATGGTGGATCTTCTTGGAGAATGTCAACTTTTCTCTACTTATAAAACTCCCCTTGTACAGAACGAAGGGAATGGATACAGCCTTGATTCCCAATCCTCTGCCATCTGGTACATCCAGAATGTAGCTCACTGTAGAACTTAATATTTGGGATTACATTAGATATTTTTTCAGACTCTTGACTCTACTATGAGGTCTGAACTCCATATTTGTTCTGTCAACTCGCAAAGATCTAAAGTTTCTCTAGAAAAGAAAGCCAATAATTTTCAACCAGCAATAAAGACTGATATTTTTTTCTAGCATCAAGGATCAATATTTCTCACAGTATCAGGAAATCTGGTCAAGAAACACACCAAGAAAGAATGGAGAAATCACAGCTTTTACTATAAGTTTGGAACACTCAGGTTTTAGGGAGAAAACCTAAGGGACTCAAGCATGAAAATAAATATTGTAAATGTTGAATTTTCCTTTGGGAATAGTAATAGCACACTAAGGAGGCACATTCTGGCAAACAAGGATGTTGTCAAAAGTAAATGGAAATTACCATCCCACAGGACAAATCTTCCTGCAGGGTAAATTTATCCTGAACTGTTTAAGAGATGAAAATTGGGACCCAAGAGACATGGATTTTTGGTCTTCGTAATATTTTGTAAATCAAAAACTTTTTCAAAATAAAACTTCTATTTCCTAGTTTATTATTTAAAAAATAAGAAGCTGATAACATTGGGACTATATTTTTACCAGATAACTGGAAGCTTGAGCTTGACTAGACTGTCCTGTGTGAATGGGTCCTGCACTGTGTGGATGGGTCCTTCAGCTTACCATAAAGTCACCATTTCCTTGTTGTGCTATGCATGTCTATTTCTTATTCCTTTTTTGTTGTTAAAAATACTTTATCAGAAAAAAGCATCTGAAGTTTGAAATGAGACAGTCTTGGGCCTGAAACTTTTATTGATTTTTTAAAAAATTAAATGGGCTGTTTTCCAAATTTGTAGGAAAAGAGATGAGCTCATAAAGATTATATTTTTTGGTAGGGATGCAGATAATTTTCACCCAATGGAAAAGATAACTTGAAAGATGATGTTTGATTGTCCTGTTTTTCATGAGCTACTTTTTTGTATTTAGCCCAGAAATCGTATGCTAATATTCCTTCACTAAATAGTCTCTATATTCGCTGGTTCTCAAATGGTGTTTGAACTAGTTTTAACAACTCACTGATTCACTTATTAATTAAGTTAAGTTTTTGGCATGGGATCATTTTATGTTTGCATAAAGCTATAGTTTTAATATTTTAAACATTAAGTGAGATAATGTCTCTTTGCCAAACTGTATTTTAAATTCAGTGTTCCCAAAAAGTCTTTTAAAATGGTCTTGAGTTTGTGTATTGGCCAATCTAGCTGAGTGTTGTTACTGATCACAGATTTTGTAACGATTATTGGAGGTATGGACACAGATCACTTAACAACAAAAAAAAAAGAGTAAAAGCTTTAGCTGCCCTGGAGACTAAGACATCACAAAGAAAGCTACAGATTATAATTTATATTGAAGCAGCATTGATTCTGCATGCATATTGTAAAATGAAAAGATCTGATTGTGAAAAGTGAGAAAGTATATTAATCACTTAAGGGGTTTGGTTAGCACCCAACTCACTTCCATGTGGCCCCCAGCCTCCCCGGAATTATATGAACTTTAAATGGCAAAGCAGTGGATTTGGCAACTTAATATGGTGAGCATTTCTGAAGTATGAGCAATAATTTAAAAGAACATTTAGCAAAGAAAGAAAGCTTCTGTAAATACTTCATCTGTTGAGTGAGAAATTACAAGATAAAGCCATCATGGAGCCCAAGTATAGATAAATAGATTAGGGAATTAGCTATTGTTTGAGAACAGATACAAAGGCAATAACAAATGATTATTAACTACAAGAAAGTTAATTAAAATGCAAATATTATGTTATGTTGTCTATTAATAAATAGCAAGGATTTTAAGGAAACAAGCAAGGAATTAAAACAGGATTACATATTTTAATTAAGTGTTAATTCATGACAGAGTGTTAATGGGAATTATAAGAAAATATCCAGAGAAAAGTCAACCAGTGACGAGGGATTAAAAGTTAAGACCATGCAAAACCCTACAAAAGAATGATCTTTCAAAATATTGCTGAAAATATTTTAACATCAGCTATCATACTCTTGATATTAAATATATTTTAGTTAATAAATATAATAATAATTTAGTTAATATATATAATAAGGATCCTTAAGCTAAGGATCTTTATATTTCATATGCATTTGAGAATTATTTTCCCATTTTAACAATTTGCGCACTTACAGAATTTTAGAGGTGAAAAAGAAGTTAAAAATTTTCTAGCTCTAATCATGACTTGATAAAAGTTAAATAGTTTGTAAACACTTGATTTCTACTTTAGAGAGTTGAGGTTCCCCATTCATTTTGGGGTTCTAGATTAGTTGAGAGTTATAACTAGGCTGGGCACAAAGTGTTCATTTTGTCAACAGCTGAGTCATTTTGGATTCACCTTTTCAGACACTGTAGAAAGTTGGCTCAGAAAATGCAGCCAGGTCCAGTATCCAGGAGTCTCTCACTTCCTTCCTTTGAGTCTGCCTACAGCATCCCAAGGTCTGGGGGGTGTCCCCTGCTTCTCGGAGCACATTCCAGCACCTTTACAGCCCAGGGTACCCCCAGGAGGAGTACAAAGCAAAGAAAGAACTGAGTGTCCTCCCCAATTCTAGACACCTGTCCCCAAGGCAGGAACATAGGATGTCGAGAAAAAGATCAGGGACCTTCCATCAGAGTAAACTGAATGACTGTCTTCGTGGCACCCTCAAATCTCAACTCTACTGACCACACAGGCTGATGAATCCTTAACCACTCAGGTTAGAGACTGCCCCTCAGGGGAGAGATTTCTTCCTTCTGCGAACTAGTCCCAGGAGGCCAGCAAGATGGGCTGGGTTGGGGTGACTGCAGTGGCCTCGAGAGGGTGGTATCGAGGGAATGGGAGGCACCAGGAGTGTGATTGACAGTAGCCACGCTCCTTCCTGAAGCTACATCTCCTTGAGCAGTCTCCTCAACCTTTTGGACATCAGAGATTGGTTTCACAGAAGACAGTTTTTCCACGGACTGGGGGTGTATGATGATTTTGAGAGAATCCAAGTGCATTATATTTATTGGGCATTTTATTTATATTATTATTACAGTATAATATATAATGAAATAATTACACAACTTACCATAATGCAGAATCAGTGGGAACCCTGAGTTTGTTTTCCTGCTACTAGAAGGTCCCGTCTGGGGGTGTTGGCAGACAATGACACCCGAAGTATGTTGTCTATGTCCAGTCTACTCCATAATCTCATTTTGGTTGCTGTCACTACAGAAAACCCTGATTCACAAAACTAGGATGTTGGACATGGAAGCAGTCTTTTCAGTGCTAATCTGACATCTCAGGTAGTAATGTGAGCAATAGGGAGCAGCTGTAAATACAGATGAAGTTTCACTTGCTAGCCAGCCACTCACCCCCTGCTGTGCAGCCTGTTTCCTAACAGGCACAGACTGATTGATACTGGTCCATGGCCTGGGTTTTGGGAACCCCTGCCCTAGAGTTATGGCTCCAGTGACAGGTCCTTCTGGCTCCATCTCTGCTCCTTTTCTTTTTCTTCCTACCTTGGGAAAGTGACGACTTTTCTCTCTTACTGACCTCAGGATATCTCATAGCTCTTACTAGTTTTCCATGCCTTTAATTACTTCATCAAACTTTCCTCAATTTTTCTATTTCAGGGTACCATCTCTTTCCTTCTGGAAACCTTGTTGATTTCTCCTACAAGGTCTTTATATTATTTTGCTTTTACTGTCTTCAATCCAAATTGTAAAGTACATAAATTGTTCTTCTGTCATGTGGGGTTTTGCTATGTAGCTCCACCAAATGCATGATTCATCAAGGGTAACCGTCTATACCACCTAGATTAGTTTGGCTACTCATCTAATAGATATGGACTTTCAATATTCGATGAGCACTATCATACTTTTTTGTCAAATACTCGTTTGCGAAGTTATACTTCAGATATGGAGGGATGAGCTTTTAGCAATCTAACCCTCTCTCATTCAACAATGATGAATTCTGGACAAAATGCCAAAACCCAAACAAGCAAAGAAATTGTCCAGCCAGAATCTATACTCAACAGAAAATATCACTCAAAAACATGCAAAATAAAGAAATTTACAGATTACACAAATAGTTACCATTTTTAATACTCATCATATACTCCTGAAGATCTTTGTTTCTCAGCCTTGAAAACTTTTCTTGACTTTTCTTGGAGTGATATTCTTGTAAATAGTGATAATGTTAAGGCTTAGCATATTAAAATACTATTTTACCGTTTGACTCCATATTTTACATTTTCCATGTATTGTTTTACACACACACACACACACACACACACAGGAATATTATTCGGCCATTAAAAAGAAGGAAATACTGCAATTTGGGACAAGATGAATGAAGCTGGAGGATATTATAAGCCAAACACAGAAAGTCAAACACAGAAAGACAAATACTGCATGTCTCCCTTATATGTAGAAACTAAAAAAGCTAAACTTATAGAATCAGGGAGTAGAAGGGTGATTACCAGAGGCTGGGGGAAAGGAAGGATGAAAAACTGTTGATCAAAGGGTGCAAAGCTTCAGTTATCAGACTGAGTAGTTCCGGAGGCCTAATGCACACTCGAATGGAGATGGATACGTTAATTAACTTGCTTGTGATAATCATTACAAAATGTGTATGTATATGAAATCATCATATTGTACACCTTGAATGCATACAATCTTTATCAATTAAATATTTATAAATATAAAAATTCATTTCTGAGCTAAGAGATTCATTTCTGAGCTAAGAGAGATCACATAACTTTTTGTTTCTACATCTGTTTGATTTTCTCCATTTAAATGCTTCTTCAGATACAGGTACAAAAAGGACATTTGTCACATGCCTATCTTTTACTTTAGAATAAAAGATTCAACTACCAGCTAGTCAGCAAATTTGGCAGAGTAAAATGGGAGGTTGAAGATTTTATATTTAACAGTTTTTGTATTCTATTGGAAACAAAATTTGATTCCAACTTATAAACTGGCACATAGAAACTGCAATTTTCACATTTGGGTATTTATATGTAATTTCCATAACCCCTTGATGCATAGAAGGATTATATTTCTTAATTTCTCTGATGAATAATTGAAGGAAAATGATAGGTTTGAATGTAGAGAGAGGGCACATAGATAGTTAACAAGAAACCCTAGAGGACAAGTCACGTGCGACTTTATCCTAGCCTCATAAGATCTTGGGGCACATTCAGAGTGAATGAGTCAGCCCTTCCCACTGTCTCTCCACAGGCTGGTTCCCATCATCCCCAGGAATCTTCCTGCTACTTTGGGCCTCCATTTTTTGACTTACAATCCTGTTGGAAGGGAAGGAAATGCAGGAACTGCTTGCAGGTGGAAACTGCTTAAGGCAGAGACCTGCTGTTTGAAGTATTTTTAACCCCCCCTTTGAAATGTGGGTGACTGTGGTCCCCATCAGAAACGAAACACCTGTTTTCATCTCTAAACCTAAAACATAGTAGTTTTATGAGGTCCTAAATTACTTTACAAACAAGCTAAGCGTTTTAATTCTACACTTCACATTTTCCGTAAAGGAACACAGTTTAAATGCAACTTAGGCTTATTGCTTTTTTGTTATTTCTGTGGTTCTTACCCTTGGGATAAAAATCACATTTTGAAAGCTTGTAGCAGAAATATATACAATGCTTCAATTTGTTTTCCGATTCTATGAAGAATTTTGAGTGATTGCATCTGCAGTAGTGTACGACCGAACTGTGGCACCGAGCTCCCAGTCCTCAAACATGATTATCTATTGTCTTTCTATTATGATGGGTTCATGAACTGAGACTTCACTTTTTACGGGCTCTTCAGTACAACATAGACACCCTGGAAAGTATTAAGCTTACCTGTTACATTGATTTTGTGATAATATGCATCAAGACCCTGAAAAAGTAGTGTGATTCCTTGATTTGAGGATAGTGAATGTGAAGGTAATAACTATTCAACAGGCATCTTTTTATGTGCCATGCCCAGTGCTGCATCATTTTAATCAACATCCTCTCACTTAATAAAACCCTTGCTTAAGGTCAGTCTCATGTACACAATTACATGGAATTGGCAAAGTTTATAGAAATTCCCCAAAGACACAAAGCTATTAAATTATAACTGAGATTTCAACCCAGGATTATTTGAGCTCAGAAGGTGATATTGACAAATAAAACTGGGTTCTCAAATGACCAGTTTTAAAATAATTCTCACTTCAGATATCCTTCTCCCAAAATTAGCAGTATAAAATGCATTATGTGTGTGGTTTACAATACATGGCTTTATTAATGCAGTAAGTAGTTGCTTACAGTCTAAAATACAACCATCAAGATATAGCAGTATGAATACTGCAGGATTTCTCTCTCTCTCTCTCTCTCTCTCTCTCTCTCTCTCTCTGTGTGTGTGTGTGTGTGTGTGTGTGTATGTGTTTCAGAGACACAGAGTCTCACTCTATCTCCCAGGTTGGAGTGCAGTGGTGCGCTCCAAACTCCTGGGCTCAAGTTATCCTTCTATCACAGTCTCCCAAGTAGTTAATATGAATTTCTTTATTGACATGTTAGAGACCTGTAGGGAATAACCTGAAAAAAATGTGAAGACTTGAAAGTAGTTGGGCTTAGTGGAGAGAAGCTGATTGCAGGAGGCTGAGAAGCTTTACGTACTCATATTTACCATGAGGAAAAATTATATGATAAAAGAAAGAAAATAATAATTAATCACTTGACATCAGTTTAAAAATGTGCATTTGGAATAAAGATTAATGTTCAGAGTGAAATGCCAGTAGGAAAAAGATTTTTCAAAGGACTTTAAATAAAATTGTGCCTTTTAAATCATGCATTTTTTAAAAAAAGCATTTTACCCATGATGGCCAGAGAACTTTAAATGCTACAATGTCAAAAACATACTTAAGTTTATTATAAACCTATAATAAAATAAATTTCCCAAGACATTTACACAGGCCTATTGTTTCATAACTGCTTAATGCTTTGCATGTTTGTTTCATTAAGTCATTTGGATTTATAAAATAAAAGTATTAAACTGACAAGCTTCTGCAAAGCCAAAGAAACCATCAAGAGAGCAGGGAGACAGCCTACAGACTGGGAAAAAGTATTTGCCAACTCTAGGTCTGACAAAGGCTTAACATCCTGGATCTACAAGGAACTGAAGCGTACTGAAAAGAAGAAAACAAACAACCCCATTATAAAATGGGCAAAAGACATGAACAGACACTTCACAAAAGAAGATATTCGAGCAGCCAACAAACACATGAAGAAATGCTCAACCTCACTAATCATCAGGGAGATGCAAATCAAAACCACACTGAGATACCACCTAACTCCAGTCAGAATGGCAATTATCAACAACTCAAAAAATAACAGCTGCTGGAGAGGGTGTGGTGAAAAGGGAACACTTCTACACTGTTGGTGGGAGTGTAAACTAGTGCAACCTCTGTGGAAAGCAGTGTGGCGATTCCTAAAAGCTCTAAAAATTGACCTTCCATATGACCCTGCAATCCCCCTACTGGGAATATACCCTGAAGAACACAAATCACTCTATAAAAAAGATACCTGCACACGTATGTTTATCGCAGCATTGTTCACAATAGCAAGAACCTGGAAACAACCATGCTGCCCATCAAAAGAGGACTGGATTAAAAAAATGTGGTACATATACACGATGGAATACTACGCAGCCATAAAAAAGAACAAAATCATGAATTTCGCTGCAACCTGGATGGAACTAGAGTCTATAATACTGAGTGACCTCTCACAAAAACAAAAATCCGAATATCACATGTTCTCACTCATATAATGGACCTTGAACATCCAATGCAATACTATGAAAAAATGACGGATGGTACTGGGAAACTATGGGGGGGAGGGGGATGGGATTAACAGTAGCAAATATCTGTCGGGGGATGGGAAAACACTTCTTATCTACAGGGTGCCTGAATGAAACGTCATTGTACACCTACCCTTAACTGTACCCCACAAAACCATAATAAAAACTACTGATTAATGAAAAAAAAAAAGTATAATTGGTAGAAATGGCAATTTCTAAGAATCTTAAGGGAAAATAACTTTTCCTAATTGTAGCAATTATTTTTCAAAAATATAGTATTTTTATAGCTTTTTAAAAGTTAAATATATTAGATACATAGACAACTGAATGCATTTTGAAGGAGCTGCTGTTTTATTTTAACCTGGAGCCAAATGAAATAGGACAAAATTAAAATGTGCTCCAGTCTAGGTTTTGTTATCTTAAACACAACTGAAAATTTAGGTCATGGAGGGGCCTTATATGATCTGAACTATCATAGAAGAAGTTTCATGGCTAAATCTGGATATTTACAAAGAACCTCATAGATACAGTATCTCTCTATTCATAGAACATTATTGACAGCATCCTGGGTGCTGGACATTCTGCTAATGACTGGAGACAGAGCTGTGAATTAGCACAGAGGTAGTCCACCTGCTCAATTACCTTGCAACCTGGTGGCAGAAATTCACAAGGATACAAGGAATTCAGTTGCAGAAATGATTGGATTTTATAGAGAAATATCATAAGCTGACTAAGCACGGAGAATCACACAAAAAAAGGGTCTCAGAATATGGCTTCTTGAAAAACAGGTGTTCTCTTAACTCCTGAGTGATGATTGGAAGTCCCACCAGGCTGAGGAATGGGGAGATACTATCAGTAGTAAAATCCACGCAAAGACCAGACAAGAAAACTCATCCCTAGAGCATGGAGCAATTTAGAGATAGTGTTAACTTTGAGCAGGATTACACACGTAAATAAAACCTACAGCAGGTTGGTAAGCAGAAGCATTACATAAAAAATAGGTGACAATGGGTACAAGGAGAATAATATGATTGTGGGAAATGGACAAAAATTAGGAAAAACAAGGGTATATGATATTGGGATTGTACATTGCTAACTACAATTCCAATTGCCTCTCTTCTGTGCACTCAATATTTAAAAAGAAAAGAAATCAACATAATTCTACACTTTTTATTAGTAGACTATGAATGCATGAAATGAGTTGACATGTACTTTACAAGAATGTTGATTGATGGATAGTTTAAAAGACTGGTATCAAATTAAAGAATAAGGATTTGTTTTCCAACATAATTTTTTAAAGAAAGCAGGTTTCAGAATAATGCCATAATACATTTGGAGCTCTGAGGTGATTTATTATGCACAATTTTGACAATCATTATAATTGAGTTAAACTTCTTTGCTGAGAACATATATAATTGAATTTTAAGAGGTCATGTTTCCTTAATAAAATGTATCTGGACATTCTCATTCATTATTCTGAGTGATTCTATTAACCTCGAGTTTGATCCTTTGAAAGATGAACAAAATTATAATTGGCGTGCTCTATCTGTATTCAGACAGGCTGTGACCTAGCTTCTCAAGTCTTGCTTACCAAAGGGGAATTTAAATGCTTAGCTGAGTGAATAGAAACCTCAAAATTATTGTATTTCATCCTTGGAATGACATTTTCATCAGTTTATGGAAAAGGAAATGAAGGTTATTGATGTATTGAAAATAAACCTAGTTGATCATTAAAACTGACTGAAATTTGTTTTTTGTCGATGAGCAGTATCTTGGTATGGCAAACCATGGATTCGATTTTCCCATTAGTTCAAGCAAGGAATGTAAAGTAGTTAGCACAGCGAGTGTCACTTTAGAAAAAGTCATAACTACTCATTATTTCTATAATTCTACTCTTTTAATTATTCAGGAAAGTTTTCACTTCAGAAGAAAAGTATTTTTATTCTGTTTCAAAGTTCCTTTAACATATTTTTAGTTAAATAATGTATGGAAAATTTTTCTTCTTCACTCAACAAAGATAGAGTTGACAGATAAATGACAGAGAGATAGATGATAGATAAATAGATGATAGATGATAGATGAGATCATGTGGTATTAGGTACTGTGGTAGTTAAGGTTATCCAAAAATAGAAATATGTTATTCTCTTCTCTTAAAGTATATATCAAGAGATAAATGTGAAACAAATTTTTAATGCAATATAATTTTTTGACTAATAGAATAATATATAAAGTCAAGAAAATAAGTACTTTAATTGGTCAAATAACACAATAAAAAATAGAACAAGTAGTTTAAGTAATATGAATGGTTAAGAAAACATACTCAGGAAATAGTCAAAGTTAAAATTTTCCTTCTGTCTCTCTTGGTTACATGACCTCGAGCAAGGTCCTTAATATTTCTGCATGTCAGTTTTCTAATCTGAAAAATGGATATAATAATAGTGTTCACCTCATGGGATTTTCTAGAGAAGAGAATGTTCACGTGTTAAAATACCTAGAAGCATTGCTTGACACATAGACTATATATACTGTCATCCCTGAGTATATGAGGAGATTGGTTCCAAGACCCAAATTCATTCATTCTTGAGACTGCAGTTAACCCTGAATGAGAAGCCAGCTCTCCATAATTACAACTGCATACTATGAATACTGTATTTTCAATTTGTGTTTGGGAAAAAGATCACATACAAATGAATGCATGTGGTTCAAGGGTGACTGTATGTATATGTAAGATATTTTTATTTTTATTTCATATGTGTCATGCTGCTTTGTCTTCATAGTCAATACTTCTCAAAAAACTACAGAACACGATTTGAATATAAGTGTCAGGTGAATCTACATGAAAATAAACACTACGGATGTTCTGAGTAGAATATATTCACTTAGTTTTCCATTTCATTGATTTCTGCTCTTATTCTTATTTTTTTCAATATGCATGCTTTATGTTTTGTTTTACTAAAATTTTTTGCAAATTCTTGAGATAGGTTAGATAACTTGCTTTTAGTGTTCTCTTTTCCTAAGTATATTTATTTTGAGTTATAAATTTCCTGCTGAACACTAATTTACTATCATTCACACATATTGATATTTTTAAATTTTATTATGATTAATTTAAATTATTTTTCCACGTTTTGCTTTGAGTTTTTAATTAGGTCTTATTTATTTATTTATTTATTTTGAGTTGGAGTCTCACTCTGTCACCCAGACTGGAGTGCAGTGGCACTCTCCCAGTCACTGCAGCCTCGACCTGCTGGGCTCCGGCGATCCTTCCACCTCAGCCTTCCAAGTAGCTGGAACTACAGGCATGCGCTACCACACTCGGCGAATTTTTGTTATTTATTGTAGAGATGAGGTCTCGCCAAGTTGCCCAGGCGAGTCTCGAACCCACGAGCTCAGGCAATGAGCCTGCCAAAGCGCAGGATTACAGGCTGAGTCACCAAGCCTGGATTAGGTTTTATTTAAAAGTGTATGATTTAATTTCTAATCTGTGAGAAATTGTAGTTAATCTGTTTGTTATTCATTTCTAGTTTAATCCACTCTAGTCAAAATCCGTGGTCTAAATGACCTCAATCTTTTAAAATTTCATAAACCAGCCCATGAAAAATGCTAGTAAGGATTCTAAGATCATTTGAAAATAATTAAGTGTTATTGTTATTGGATACATTAATATATAATCTGTATGCTATTCGTTATCTTAGAGATCACAATATATACCCTTTCTTGATTAATTAATAGTCTAATAAACTCAGTACTTTCACTACTTCCACAATAATAATAAAAACTTGACATATTTTAACACCATATACATTTTATATTATTATTATTATGTATTTTACATCTATATACAGTTTTAAATTTACAAAATTTACTCCTGTACAATCAGTATTTAATAATTTGTAAGTATTCATTTACAAAATTCATTATTTATCTTTTTCAATGCACTTTTTAAAAAATAGGTTTTTCTCCTCAGGATTGCTTCCTTATACATAAGTAACTTTTAGTATGCCTATTCGTGCAGTTTTTAGGACATATCTTTTTTTTTTTTGGTTCTCTGAAATTATCCTTATTTGACCTTCAGTTTTAAAAGATATTTTTCAGCCTGTAATCCCAGCACTTTGGGAGGCTGAGGCGAATGGATTGCCTGAGCCCACGGGTTCAAGACCTGCTGGGGCAACTTGGCAAGACCTCGTCTCTGCAATAAATCAAAAACTAGCCAGGTGTGGTAGCACGCCCCTGTGGTTCCAGCTACTTGGAAGGCTGTGGTGGAAGGATCGCTGGAGCCCAGCAGGTCAAGGCTGCGTTGACCGGGAACGTGCCACTGCACTCCTGTCTCGGTAGTAGAGTGGACTACAATTCAAAAAAATAAAAATAAAAGATATTCTTATTGTGTATAGATTCATACCGTTATAACATGACGTCTAAAAATTAAAAGGGATCTGACATGTTAACACATTTGCAAGTTGACAAGTTAGTATGTCATAGATAATAGATAGACAGACAGACCGACAGATAGACTGAATCTACAGCCATAGCAACCTGAATGCAACTCATCTTGTCTGATCTTGGGTAGATGGATGGATGGATGGATGGATGGATGGATGGATGGATGGATGGATGGATGGATGGATGGATGGGTGGATGGATGGATGGATGATTGGATGGACGAACGGATAGATAAACTGATAGAAAAAAAACACGAATGGATGGATGCCTGGATGGATATATGCACAGTCAGACAGATAGACTGACAGATGATAGACAGAGATACCAAAACAAACATGACACCCCAGATCCCCAAACAGATTTTTGTTATCTCACACGTATCTTACCAGGTTCCCAATGGCCCAGTTGATCATTGGCAAAATGCTGTGGGCCTTATGTTTCTACATGTACAGAATGACTTGCACTACCAAAGAAAATCTTTGAAGTCATGAAAATGAAAGCTTTTATTTATAGAATGTGCTATCACATCTAACTGCTCCTCTCTCCAGAGATACTTATAGAGATAGAAAGATGAGAGACAAGTAGATCGACAGATGCTAGATAAATAATAGACAGGTGTCATATTTTTCTCCAGAACATAAGCAAGTATCTCTAGGGGAGAGAAGGAAGAAAGGAGCCTCTGGGCTCCTCATCTTTAGTGTGTGAGCAACGGCTAGGAGAAGAGACATTTGCCATCTTGATAGTGCATTGATGTCTATTGCTTAAAGAGGCACAAATTGTGCAGGAACCTGGAAAAACTCAGGAAAGTGTTTGTCAATAAGAGATGCCACTTTGTTTCTTCAAGTTTGCCTTGGTTTGTATAAATTATGTATTTTTTTTGGAGTTTTTTCTTTTTTTATTATAAAGATGTGGGGTACAATTCAGGGTTAGGTATACAAACGTTGATTATGCAGGTATCCTTGTTGATGAGGTATGCCCCTCCCTCCCCTAGCAATTTCTCTCAACTGCCAATCCCATCTCTCTCCCCTCACAGTTTTCCACTACTACCAATCCCTTTCTTATAGTATTATAATTGTTCAAGATCTGCTTATGAGTGAGAGCATATGGTACTCTGTTTTTTGTTTCTGTGATAGATCACTGAGTATGATTGACTCCAAATCCATCCAAGTTGCTGCGAAGTTCATATGCTTGTCTTTCTTTATGGCTGCATAATATTCCATTGTGTATCTAACTTATTTTTAGAGCAGTTTCACATTTACAGCAAAATTGAGTGAAAGGTACAAAGATTTACCATATTCTTTCTGTCCCCACACATGCATAGACTCCCCTGTTATCAATACCACCTGGATGGTACATTTTTTACAACCAATGAATCTACCTTTAACACATCAGTATCACCCAGAGTCTATAGTCTGCATTAAGGTTCATTCTTGATGTTGTACCTTCCTTGGGTTTGAACAAATGTGTAATGACATGTATCCACCATTACAATATCACAGAATAGTTTCTACCCTAAAATTTCTCTGTGCACCTATCATTCATTTCTTATTCTCCTGAAACCCTGGCAACCATTGGTTGTTCTACTGTTTCTGTATTTTTACTTTCTTCAGAATGTCATATATTTGAAATCATAAACTAAGTAGCCTTTGCAGACTGACTTCTTTCACTTAGAAATATGCATGTAAGGTTTCCTTGTGTCTTTTCATGATTTGATAGCTCATTTCTTTATAGCTCTGAATAGTATCTGAGTGTCTGAATGTACCAGAGTTTATTTACCCATTCACCTACTGAAGGGCATCTTGGTACCTTTCAAGCTTTGGTAATTATGAATAAAGCTTCTATGAACACCCATGTGTAGGTTTGGTGTGGATTTAAGTTTTCATCTCCTTTGTGTAAATATCAAGGAGCACAATTACTGTATTGTGTGGTAAGACTATATTTACTTTTATGAGAAAATGATAAACTGTATCCCAAAGTGGCTGTAGCACTTGCATCCCCACCAACAAGGAGTGAGAGTTCCTGCTCCTCCATATCCTCACCAGCGTTTTGTGTTCTCACTGTTCAAGATTTTGGCCATGCTGATAGATACATAGTGGTATCACATTGTTGTTTTAATTTGCATTCTCCTGATGACACATGATGTGGACACTGCTTTCATATATTTATTTGTCATCTGTATATCTTCTTTGGCAATCAAACATTAATTGCAGTGTTTCTTCAATACATTATCACTTGAAAAATTTCATGTTTTTCTAGGAGTTTCTTTTGCCAGGTCTCCTAGCATCTTCTCTCATGTTTGTGTAACTCAAAACTCAGCAAAAGATTGAGGGAGAATTTCAACCCGACTTTTGTCACCCTCTTCACATGACTACCCCTTTTCCAGCACTCTTTCCCTGAGATCCCAACGGTGTTAGATCCTTAGATCCCTGGTCTTTGTCGCCTTCATCCAATGAGATGTCTGTTTTCTGTAGTGGTTCCATCTTCCAGCATCATGTCTTAGAAGATGCCACTGGAGTAGCTCATGTGAGCTTACAATTGTCTTCTCTCAGAGGTTCCAGCCTGTAGTGGTTGCTGTTCATTGTTTGCAAACAATTATTGTATCTATTATGTCCAAGTTTTGTGGATACTTGCTGTGAGAGGCTAATCCTGATACAGGCCATTCATTGTAGCCAGGAAAAAAAAGTTTTGTGTGGCTCCCTCTTATTAATTTAATTAACATTTGCATTTCTCATATTTCAAGTTTTCTAAAGTCATTGCTTAAGAAGGGATGCAAGTCTGAGCCTGGGAGAATTTTTCTTCAATCCAGCATCATTCTCCTCTGTACAACCTACTATTGGATTTCAGCATTTCTGTGCAGTTTTAGGCAATCCTTCCATGACTGATTTTTTTTAATAGCCAAATTTAGAAAAATTACTAGTTTTATTTAGTGAGTTTTTTTTTCTTCACCCACACTTGGAAAATTAATTTTCTGGAGACTTACAAAAATAAGATTTAAAATGCTGAAAAAATTTACCAATTTTTAAACAGTATCTGTCCTTGGTCAACACCTTCCAATTACCTGGTAGTAGACAGTTCATCAGTAACATTTTTTTTTTCTGATAGATTTCACCAAATGTATCTCTCCCCTCAGATTCCACCCTAGATATTTCCTAGGTTCTATAAAGTCACGACATAAGAAAAACACTAATTTTCAAGCATATCAAAATAAAAGCAATTCATTTTTACATCTGAGTTCAAAATTTGCATTTTCCAATTCATAATATTTCTGCCTAGCATAGTAATAAGGCTCTTAGTCATTTAATAAAAAAAATACTCTTTTGCCAATTTTTTTCTGCTTTAGGGAGTTTTGTAATTATTTTGTACAAGCCAGTATTTGATAAGGGTGCTTTAAAGCAAAGATTAATTCTTATTTATGTTGATCTAGTAGTATCTTCTTCCTATCCATCTAATAACATAGAGCTGATACAAGGAATATATATATGTATAATATATAATTCCATATATATATTATATATATAATGCTCTCCTGATATATATGTATATGAAATCTTGAAGAAATATAATAAACATAGGAATGTAAGTATCAGTTGATTTGTGTAATGTACACTGGTGTCTACACAAAGGGCATCTTAATTTAGAAACGAACTTAGAAAATATACAATTGCCATGGTATTTTAATGAATAGAGAGTTTGAAAAATACAGGAAACCTATCCAAGAATTTTAAAAAATAAAATATCACTCTCATAAATTGTTTTTTAACAATTTAAACCAAATGTCCTAAAATGCTAATATCTGCTATTATTATAAGAAAAAAAGTGAAGTTATAGAGTTTTTTTCTTTCATATGTCTCCCAAAAATGGACTGATGCATGGTCATGAGAAACAAGCCTCAGATAGTGTCAGAAAAAAAAAAAGGAATAAAAATAAAGCATCTAAAGAATGAAAAGAGAGACTCCTACCATCCTACCAAACAAACTGCACTCCTTCCTTCCATCCAAGCTTCAAAATGCAAATCAAATTTAAGGGTAAATGAATTGAGCTAGTTTACAAAGTACTATGACAAATGGCAACACAGTATTTATGGAAATAGCAGGCTTTGGGAATCAGGAAAATATGATTTAAGAAACAAAAATATTAATACAAATGGGGCTATTAGAAGAAATGGGTTATTAATTATTAGATACTTCTGAAGCTGTGATTACTAATTCAAATGAAGTCACAGCATTTTGAATATGAGTCAATAATTTTTTACAACATTTTCCAGCTACTTAACCAAAACAGGTTTCTTCTAATAACATTAGAAAACAGAACAGTCTCAAAAGAACAAATAATATTTGAGAATTTAAAATAGAGGGTTTAGATTATAGTATTTAAATCATATACAAAAGTAGATGGAATACCACATTTGCCCAGGTATAACCAGATAATTCCTCAGGAACACACACACACACACACACACACACACACACACACACACACACACACATCTCTGATCATGCTATTTTCTTTCAAAATTCTGAAAAGTCTCCCAATGTAGTCAAGTCTATACATGTTTCTCAAATTTTTATTTTCATTATACAAAATATGATCTCCTTCTTTCCAACCCCATACACTATAGACATCAAGCTAAAATTTAATTAAACAATCTTCAGCATACTTGCCTATGTGTTCATAATATTCTCTCCATTGGGATAACTCAGTATTCTACCTTAGTTCTGTTTCATGCTATTGAAATCTTATTACTTTAGGTTATTTAATAAAGCAAATGACTTCAAGATATCTTCTCCAAATACCCTCTAATGTTTGGAAATTTTTATTCTCCTGAATCTTCTCTACAGCAATTAGTGATTATTTTTCTTAGGACATTCACAATCTCCCTTCTTCAATTATAAAGTCAACTCCCTGAGGGTAATGGTAGGGGTAGTTTTTAGCATCTGTTTAGCTGTCATCCATCTATCCATCAATTGTTCAATATATCAGTCGATATGCATATATTATTCTGAAAGTGGACTTGAGTTTTCTGTCTCATGGACAGATGACTATTGCCTACTGAGAGTAATAGCTACATCTGTTTTCCTTTCTCTAATCTTTCCCTGATTTGGGACGATGTGATGAAAGTCAGATACTATCCTAAGTTTCTCAGGTCACAGTGCAATGTGAGAAATCCCAGGAATATGAATCTAGAGTGTCTACAGGTGGGATATGACTGTGTCATCTTCCCTTCAGAGAAAGGAGGGAAAACCTTTGCACCCTAGCACAAGCAATTTGGGAGGAAGAGAAGCAGAAGTGTGCTGAATTCCCACTCTTTATCATGTGAATAAGGGTCTGGGTGGGGGCAGTGTGAAACAGCCACCTCTGAGTTTACAACCTGGGGAATACCCCCAGAGCTCCAATTCACATCTTTAAAATGGAAACACATACCTTCAGAGAGGTAAACCCCTTACTATCCATTTAATGTCTTCTAAAGCTTGTCTTTTAACCAGGTCCCAGGAAAAATGTGTTCAGAATGTCCTAACCATGCAGAACCATTTTTAAAAACCTACTTTCTGAATGGTAGTGTTATCATTTTGTTTTCTGTGATTTCCAGTGTTTTACCCTGCACATATTGAGAACACGATTGCTAGAATCCGAGTAGGATAAGATAGGATAGGATAGGACAGGACAGGACAGGATTAGAATAGAGGCAAAACAGAATAGGAATACAGTAGAATAGAATTATATTGAATTGAATGGAATTAGATTATATGAATGAGGTTAATTTCAATATCTCTTCTTTATCAAAATTAAAAAAAATTGTTTCTCTGTACTATATTGGTAGAAATTTCAATATTTTCTCAAAAAATAATGCAATTTCAAACTTGGCAAATATAATAACCAACTCCAAAAAGTTCCATATCAAACAAGATTTTTTGGTTTTAGTTGCAGCAAGATTTAGATTACTTAATACCGTTCCAGGTCACACTTTTCTGTTTTATGCTGCGTATGTGACCCATTTAATGGATACTGGACTCCAAAACTGTTCAGTCTTAGGGAATGTAAACATACTGTATATTATAAAACTTATTTGAATTTATTTGAGGATAATTTGAATAGCACTGAACAGAGAGAATGTTAGGAACATCCGCCAAGATGGATATTCAGATCTTTTGCCATGCATTTTAAGAAGGTTGGTCTATGAATTTTCAGATGAAAGGCTTTGCTCAGGGTTTTAGAAATATAAATCGAGAGACAGAGAGAGAGCGAGAGAGAGTCCATCAAATTTCCAGTAGTGATGTAAAAGATATCCCAAAGTTGAAAGAGCAGTTTCTATCAAATGTGTGTTGACCATCATTCTTTTTTTTTTTCAGTTGGAGTCTTACTTTCCAGGCTGTAGTACAGTGTGCACGCTCACGGCCACCCCAGCATCAACCCACTGGGCTCCAGTGATCCTTTCACCTCAACCTTCCAAGTAACTGGAACTACAAGTGAGCGCTGCCACGCGTGGCTAATTTTTTATTTATGGTGGAGATGAAGTTTTGCCAAGTTGCCCAGGCTGTTCTTGAACCCATGGCCTCAGGTAATCCACTCGCTTTAACCTCTCATGTGCTGAGCCACCGAGTCCAGTTGACCATCATTCTTTAATATGTCTCAGTAAAAGGGTACTTATTTTTTCCCTCAGAGAAAACCAACTTTGATGGCAGCCTAATGATTTGCAGACTGTTTGTATATTTCTGACTTCAAAATCAGCAAGAGGGAAAATAAATCCATTTTCGAGATATTATGTGATATGCTGAATATACTGGTTTTGTCTCTATTTAGAGCTGAAGTCCAATATGTTTGTCATACGAGCACTGTGAAGGCATTTGTTGAAGCCCAGGTGTGACAGCAGAAAAGTAAATTGACAGTGAAAACACACTGATTCTGAGGAGACTCTCGACCTGATGGGCAGAGTTGCTATCTGAGGAGGTGAGAGTCCTATGCAGTTTCCTGAGATGAGTACCGGTAGTTCTACAGCAGGCAGGATAGCTGTCCTTGCCGAGCGTCAGAACATTTCTCCTGAATGTGAGTCAAGAGAAAGCTGTGCAAAACCATCCTTGCTAGCTTCTTGAGGGAACCTGATCAAAGCCCTTTTAGAAAATTAACATTTGTGCAGAATAAGAAGGAAAAACAATAAACGTTTGAACCATTGATGCAGGATCCTGAGGAACTTGTGTATGCTATAGATTTTGCCAAAACAAAATTATTTACATAGAATAAGAAATAACAACAACAAAAAAACCCCTCAAGTCAATTAATTAAAAAAAACTACTTTCAAATCCTGGAGGTTACTTAAATAACTTTTCAAGTGATGTCCACCAAGCCCAAATACTAATATTTGTGTTATGTACTTGATATAGGATACTATCCTCTTGTTTAAATTCAAGCATTCTAGAGATATAAAATATAAGAGCTTCTGTACTTTAAAAAACAACCTTATTGTTTTGCAAATGATGATCTTTGGAATGGCTGATTATCTTGCTCAGCTCATGTAGATATTTTGTGTTCAAATGACATCTACTAGGTAGGTACTTATATTTTAGAGCCAATGCAAGTGCCTGCAATGCACTACTTTGAATAATAGAAAAGAAGATCAACCTAATTATGTTTTCTCTTTGAAAGTCAGACTCTATCTTGGTGACCTACACTTAGCTGGGCCTTAGTAAATTTTTGAATGAATTCAATGGCCTATACAAGTTAGAAAAATCTCTCTCTCATATCAAGAGAAAATTGCTTTGATAATCCTTGTCTTCAGTTGTCTTACTATACTGAATATCATTGCCTTTACCTCCTGTTCAATAACTGCTGTTAATAGGCATTCTAGAATTAGATAGCCAAGCTCTTCTAGAAAACTGTACTCAGTTTTCTAGAGCAGTTTTAGCAAATCAGTTTTCAAAGCCAATAGTTCTTCTCTGGTGTAGACTGGCTGCCCTCCCAGGAGACCTGAAAACAGCATCTCCTCTGTTATCCAAGAATCCTTAATTTTTCTGTCAAGAATCATAAACTATTTTAAGTTTCTGCTCCAGGAAACGATACCCTCTGTCTTCATTTTGTTTTATATTTAGAAAGGAAAATCAGACTCTATCATAGTCATTTCTTCCTTTTCAAGAAACAATAATACCCTAGCAAGGAAAATTGAAAAATGGAAACTGTTGTTTTTATTGTGATATTTTTGTTTTCTTTTGCACCTCTAAATGTCCTTAGGCAACATCTTTTCCCAACCCCCCTTTACAGAGTTGAAAATCACTCCTAAAACTACCACAGCTGGGGTCTTGGTCAAACATCTATCATGTGTGCCACTGTGAGAATTAGCCCTGGTGTTTTTGGCCTCTGCTTGGTGTTCTAGCTCATAGACACACTCACACATATTCATGCACTAACACACACTCACACATGTACACATTCACACACATGTACACACACTCACATTCACACACATATACAAACACACAAACACACGTAAACACACACACTTATGCACATACACACACTCAAACACACTCAAGCACACACTCATACATCATACACAGACTTACATACACTCATACACACTTTCAGATACACACACACTCATACACTCATATCACTTACTCATATCACACCGAGTTCACTTAGAATCACAAAATGTTCAGCTTGTTTTTAAATAAAGATTATAAAGCAAACTTTGTATCACGCTATGAATGAAGTAACTGGAGAACTAACTGGTTTGCTGCTGGGCACAATGCCCTGATTGGACCTGAATGTAAGTCTCCCATCCAGCCATCCAGCACATTCTTGTTGTATAAGCAGCTTCTTACCCTCCTCATTTGCTTTGGTTCCAAGGGCTGGCATTCTGACAAGTGCTAGTGTAGACTGAGTTTAGCTAAAACGGGGAAACACACCACACTTTTTTGTTATTTCTATGAGAAATCACTTTCTATTTTATTAGTCATTTTTCAAATCACACAAATGCTTTTGTAAAACTACTCATTTTAAATTAGAGATTCTTTACACTGAAAATAATGAGAGTTGATTGAAATGTCTGCTATGAAGAGGTTATTTTACTATTTGAGGCACATTTGAAAAAAAATCTGTGATAATGTCATGAATTCATTATCAAATACTGATTCATAACATGCTGATAAATAATATGCTTTATATTATTTATGCAACATTTATGAAACTGTTATGAGCATAGCAGTATTAAAGACAGTAAAAACACACAGATGAATAAAATAAAATTCTTCTTCTCAAAGCATCTTAAAACATAATGAGGGAGAGACAGAAACTATTAAATTAAGCTTAACTTAAAACTGACTCTTGATATATTTTAAGTTTAGTCTAAAGGTTTTTCTGTTCATAGTGAACTGATACTAAGCTGGATGTAAAAACAGACACTCTCCTACTCTTGTGCCTGTCAATAAGTTTTGACAAGTCAAAAGTGGCCAACTGTTTAAACCATGCTCAAATAAGGCAAACACTGATCTGTGAACAGTCTGGCTATTTCTGTCCCTGACTTCTGTTTTCTGTGTGTCACTTGCTTTCTTCTGTCCACAAATCTTCTACCACATGGCTATGCTGGAGTCTCTCTGACCTACTCTGGTTCTGTGGCTGCTCGATTTCTGAATCTTTCTTGGTTCAGTTAAACTCTTAAATTTAATGTGTTTATGGTTTTTTCTTTTAACAAAACCTATACAAAAAATGTACAGCTGTCAACCAAGACCAGAGTGAAGAAGGGAGAATCTACCAAAAATGGATAGTGTAGAAGCTGTCAACCTCTAGGCAACACAATAAAAATCTGTTCTTGGAAAGTCATTATTAGAAATATCAGTGAATCCAGTTGCAGATGCGAGATATAGCTGTAGTTAAAGACGTTACAATTTAACGCTGTGAGCATATGTGTATAAAATTCTTGGGAAAGGAACATGAAAAGGCCTGAGCTTCTTGAAATGACTCTCAGAACATTCTTGTAGAATTTGGCAATTACAGAAATGGCAATCCATTGAAAATACACACTTTCAAAAGCACCAACATGCAATGGAACCATTCTGTAATAGGTCAAGGTAAAAATTAGACCACTTCATCGTGATGGACAGCATTGTGCCCCTCCCCCAACTCCTATGTTGAAGTCCTAGCCCCCTACAATTTGATTGTATTGGAGGTAGGGTCTGTAGATAGTCAGGGCTAAGTGAGATGATAAGAGTGGTTTCTAAACCCTATGTGACTGTGTCCTTGTAAGAAAAGAGACACCAGCATGCTCACACATACAGAAGAGGCCAGATAAGGACACAGTGAGAAGGTTGACATCTACAAGCCAGGAAGAAGGAGGCATCAGGAGATACTAGCTCTGCTGACACTCTGACCTTGGACTTCCAGCCTCCAAAACTGGGAGGAAACTAATTTATATTGTTTAAGCCTACCAGACTGTGATATTTTATTATGGCAGCCTGAGCAAACTAATGCAACTGTAAGCATATCTCAACAGGTCAAAAACATGAGCCACATGTCTAAACCACAAATATGACCCACCTTCTCATTCTGATTAAAACGAGAGACTGCTGCTTCTTTGCTGATTACAGTGTTGCCTCAGTTTAGCTCTTATGCTTTGGAAACAAGTCTTAAGACATTCAGTTATAGAATTACCCTGCCTTTTGAGAACATCCAATCCAGAGAAAAGCATTGACTTAGAACATAACACGAGGCCAGGCATGGTGCCTCAAGCCTGTAATCCCAAGCACTTTGGGAGCCAAGGCAAGAGGATTGCCTGAACCCATGGGTTTGAGACACGCCTGGGCAACATGGTAAGACCTTCTTTCCACAATAAATCCCAAAATTAGCCGGGCATGTTAGCACATGCCTGTAGTTCCAGCTACTTGGAAGGCTGAGGCAGAAGGATTTCTGGAGCTCAGCAGATTGATGCTAGGGTGGCTGTGAGTGTGCCACTGTGCTACAGCCTAGAAGACAGAGTGAGACTCCAACTCAAAAAAAAAAAAGTTAATAAAAATAAAGCCCAAACTACTAAATATTCAACTTGTGTAATTTTTAGATTCAAATTAGGGTAGTTTCATTATTAAGAATTTCTGAAAAGACAAGGAATTTCATCAGTTGAATATTTCCCCAAATTAAATACTTATACCAAAATAAGACACAAATTCAATGCTGCTATACAAGATTCTAGAGTTGTGGAATTTGAAGAAATTCTTAGTAAATGCAGTTAAACATTTATATTTTTGCTGATCTGGGCTCAGGGAAGAAATAACTCCTCAGGTTCTTTGATCAATTTCCTTATTATCTTTCCCATGCCTTCAGCTAACCCTGTCTACTCGATTTGCCCATCACATTTAGACATCATTATATTATATTACATGAAGAAAAACACCTCTGTGTTGATGCTACATCCAAGCCTGTATTCCATCTGAGTGCCCATAGCTGAGGCTCTTGAAAGAGTTATTTATACTGATTGTACTCATCTCTTCACCTCTCTATACTCTTTCCATTCTGCATTCATCTCCCACCATTCTCTCAATATGACCAACTCACAACTAGGATCATCACGACTAGGAAAGGTCCAGTGAATGATTTTCAATCCTCACCTTGGTTGATTTCCCAGAAGCACCGATTCCCTTCTTTCAGAAACTTCCCTTCACTTGACATTTATGAGACTGCTTTGATTTTTCTATATTTCCTTAGCCTCTTTGTAGTGTCTTCTACATATTCTGTTTGTGTGATCTGATTCTAACAGGAATCCTTTGGATGATAAGCTATTATGTGTAGGTCTTATCTGTTCAGTGGTTTCCATAATAAGAGTCAGGCTTCAGAGACTCATACATCGTAGGTGATTTTCTGTGGTGTAGAGATGTTAACATGTTGACTTCTGAGGCTCATGTATCTTTGGATTTATTCTACTTTCCTGACTACTAAAGTATGTTGGGTTAATGGTCATGGTCAAAGCACCTAATAAGTGAAGTGGAATGGTCATTTCAAAAAAGAAAAAACATACTGGGACACAACTCAAAGCATGCAGGCTATATTTGAAAAAGATTTAGTAGTAACATTTTGCAGATGAATAATAGCAGGTTTTAATATGATTTGTATCTCTTGCTTGGTGGCAAAGATTGCATTTTGGAGGATTATGTCAATTATTGTGACATAATTCACTTGGTCCTGAATGCAGCATTAGTTAAATAGATAGTACTTCATCACTCTCTGATAAGAACGATACCACACAGAGAAATTATTATTATTGCCAAATTCATGAGTTAACTTGTAAAAGTCCCTCTCTCTCTCGCTGAAAGTCATAGTTGTATAACAGAATGGCTATCTTGATCCTAGTTTGACTCAGGCTGCGGCCTGCCTAAATTCTCTAATGATACTAGAACATTCTCTTCTGGGCTGTGCTTTTTTTAACTACATGTTCGGTCTCCCCCACAAGGGTGAGAACTTCTTGAAGGCTGGGTCTGTTTTCTATTCTTCCTGACATCCTGTGAGCACTCAGCAATTGACTGGCATCTATTAGGTAGTTGGTAAATGTTTCATGAGTTAAAGGTCAGTCCCATGTGTGTATTTAATGGAGATATAGGCCAGTGAGGTTGTGAGGGGGTTATTTACTCTCTTTTTGTAACCATCTTGCATAATTTTTTTTCTTTTTTCTTTTGTACAACAGAGGCCTCAACACAATCAGAAGTGAGAGTTGTTGCTCAACTGGAAAGTTGAGGAAAACTGTGAATAGTATAAAATCTATAACATGTAGATTTCTTTAAAATATTTTACCTTAAGATATACATGCTTTCATCTACCAGTACGTATCCAACATATTTTATTAGCAAGGGACTGAGGGAATGAGGTTTCATAACTCTAACCTCAGCTGTCAATCATAACCATATTTATAATACATCCTTTATAGTTAAAATTTTAGTTAAAAAGTGGAACTAAATTCAGACATTTTTAAAGCAAGGACAGCATATTTCTTCTACCTTCAATATTATCATTTTAGAGCCGGGCTTGGTGGCTCAGCCTGTAATCCTGCACCTTTGGGAGGCTGAGGTGAGTGGATTGACTGAGCCCGTGGGTTCAAGACCCACCTGGGCAGCAAGACATCATCTCTACAATAAATTAAAAAAAAAAAATCAGCCGGGCCTGGTAGCGCATGCCTGTAATTCTGGCTACTTGGAAGGTTGAGGCTGAAGGATTGCCGGGAGCGGCCACTGCACTCCAGTCTGGGCGACAGAGTGAGACTCCAACTCAAAAAAAATATATATTATCATTTTAGGATGAGAATAAATATGATGACTGGATTGGTGGCACATAGGTGCACAAGTGCTTGTTATTACCCTAAGATCCATGTGCTCTCAGTGAGGCATATGCAACCCTCGGTATGTTTTGCAGTGAAATATGGATGTAAATGAATATAATAAGTCATATAAGTATTTATAATTCTATTGGAGATAACTAGAGTATGAGTTCTTCTATCAAGCATTTTATTCAAATACACAATTTTCAATGAATTATTTTTTATTATATAAAACATGATAACAAAGTATGAATTGTCGTTCCAAAAAATAGGCAAACAAATTCTAACGAAAAAACCAACAGCTTTTTGCTCATCCCTCACCTTTCACCTCAACACCCATCACTGTATCAAAACTATTGTCTTAGACATAATTTTATGAACTAATACAAGGTGTTGTTCGAGCCTTCATTATGTTTTTCACAACGTTTTTAAGGACAGAGTGCTTAATCCTAATTTGTTTACCTAGTAGCCAAGTTTTCTAGACTTAAAGGGAATACATTTTTTAAAAATTTCTTTAGAGATAATAGAATGTTAAAATCAATAAATATATAAGTATATAAAAGTAGAAAAAAAATTCTACAAAGAAAAAAAGTGAGAGGAACTTCCATTTCCAGGGGATACAGAAAGTAGATGACTGGTTTCCTGGACTTGAGCTGTGAACAGGTTTTGCAAACAGGCAGTGCATGGGACCTTGGAGGTGATGGAAGTATCTCAACACTAGATTGTGGTGATTGCACAATGCTATAAGTGTACCCAAAAATCAGTAAATGCTACCCTTAAAACTGGGATGCCATAGAGTATGAAGAGTATACATCAATAAAGTTGTTTAAAACATGTAAAAATTATTAAGATCTTGGGGGGAGAAGTCAATTAGGTTGATCCCTGGAGTCAAAGTATTACCTGGCTCTTGACAGAACACAAAAGATAGGATGATCCCACTGGGCCTCTGGCCCACAGGCCTCTAGCATGGCACCTGCCTCCCTACTTTTTTTGACTACCATCAATCTAAAAGGAAAGAGAAAGCAGCACTATCCCAGCCTTGACATCACACTCTGTTGAGTAGGGTTATAATCAGGTGGGGTTCATTCTGAAATACATGCTGTGGCCCCTTCTGTCTTTCTTTCTTTTTTTTTTTTTTTGAGTTGAAGTCTCACTCTGTCACCCAAACTGGAGTGCAGTGGCCGCTTCCGGCCACCACAGCCTCGACCTGCTGGGCTTCGGCGATCCTTCCGCCTCAGCCTTCCCAGTAGCCGGAATTACAGGCATGCACTACCACACCCAGCTGATTTTGGGAGGCTGAGGTGAGTGGATTGCCTGAGTCCACGGGTTCGAGACCCCCCTTCTGTCTTTCATCATGTTCTGAGTGAGGGCACAGAGGAAGGAGAGTGGACAGAGAACACCAGCCACGCATGACTCATCAGCAGGTGACCTCTCACCAAAGACAACCCAGGAGACATGAAGAGAGTAAGTGTATGACTCCATCCACAGAAAGGCATTTCTCCTTGAGAAGAGGTGAAGTCAGTTAAGCTTGTTTTTGTTTTCAGAAACAGAAAACCTTGAACCAAAGTTAGCTTCCTATATCCTTTGACCCTATGACTTTGCCTCTCTCATTTAAGTTTCTGTGTAATGAGATGAGATATTGTATACATTCACAAAGACAAAGGGCACCATGATTTACTTCTAGCAATTAGGTGAAGAAAAAATACAAAATACAAGAGAACTCTCATTGTTTATGTAGGATTCAGTTATTAGCCTTGTCTCTCCAGCAACCTTCCCTGTCCCACCGGAATCCAGTATTCTCTGTGTTTTATTTATGTATTTATCAAGGTCTCACTCTGTTGCCCAGGCTGGAGTATAGTGACTTAATCACAATTCATAGCAGTCCTTACCTCCTGGTCTCCTGTGATCCTCCCACCTTAACCTTCTGAATAGCTGAGTATACAGGTTCACATTTCTTCATGTCCTGTTTTATTTATTTATTTATTTATTTATTTATTTATTTTGAGTTGGAGTCTCACTCTGTCACCCAGACTGGAGTGCAGTGGCATGCTTCCGGTCACTGCAGCTCAACCTGCTGGGCTCCGGTGATCCTTCCGCCTCAGCCTTCCAAGTAGCTGGAACTACAGGCGCACGCTACCATGCCTGGCTAATGTTTTTTGATTTATTGTAGAGATGAGGTCTTGCCAAGTTGCCTAGGCAGGTCTTGAACCCGCAGACTCAGGCAATTCACTCACCTCGGCCTCTCAAAGTGCGAGATTACAGGCTGAGCCAACAAGTCCTGTCATGTCCTGCTATCTATCTATCTATCTATCTATCTATCTATCGATCTATCTATTTTAATTTTTTTGTAAAGACGATGTCTCGCTATATTGCCTAGGCTGGTCTAGAATTCCTGGTCTCAGCAACCTTCCCAACTTGTTTTCCAAAATACTGGGGTTACAGGTGTGAACCATCCTGCCCAACTCTCCTCTGCATTTTCATTTGGCTTTCTCCAGTTGCCTCCATGGCACTGGACTTCCCTATTGTGAAAGAAAGCTTTTCATAACCATGCAGTCTTCCACAAAATACTGTGCAGGTTTTTTCTCCAAATGCACATGAGTGGCTTTCCCCCAGTTCCACTCTCCTTTCCAACTGCACCTTTGCACTTCCTAGATTCTTTCTGCTCTTGTGTTTCATTGAAATAGAGGTGTGTGTGGTTTAGAATGGATAGGTTATTTCTGTGCATTTACCCAGCAGAAATGCATTAAGGTGAAATTCAGCAATAGTGAAATGGGGAGAGAAAACTTAGTACACTTTTTGTTACATCAAATGCATTAATTAATTTACAATTTTGCTGTATTCATTCAATTTATGTATGCCTTCATTCAATAGCCATTTGTGCAATATCTGCTGATGTCAGGCTCAGTTTTTGGTGATAGAGACACAGTGAGTAGACAAACAAGGCCTCTGTTCATAAGTAACTTGCAGAAAAAGATGTAGAGGTCATATGTGAAGATATAATTAATCTAGGCATTTTGTTACAAGTATATAGGGAGCATTATGGTGGCATGGGAGAGCAAGAGGGATGTTGGGTAAGGAGGGAAGGCTGGCTAAAGCAGAGGAATAGCCCAAGAGGGGGGACAGGTTCATCATGCAATGAGACAGGGACAGAGCATTTGGCTCACCCAAAGCTGGTTCTGAAATTATGGTGAAGGCACTCTCTGTGTTCTCTTCCTAGAAAAGTTTCTGCAGATTTTTACTACCTCATACTTCTACTGCTTCCACAAAATTTAATTTTTCTGCCAAAGATGCTCCCAGAGATGAGTAATCATCTATTTTACTTTGGAGATTAATGTGAAAATCTTAAATATTTTACAGGCAAATGCAATATGAATACTAACTACATAATTTGGGTATGTTTGTTTTTATTTTTTTAAAAATGTTATTGCTATCCTATTCCACATAGTTTAAAGATAATTTAATTATGCTGGAGACTTGAAGCTTTAAAAGACAAACATGTAAATTGGATAAATGTCTCCAAGTAGAAGTAGCATATTACAAATGTGACTTTGAAGTGACTCTGTTAGATTAAGAAAAGGTAACTTCATGTTCAGTATTTTATTCTTTTTATAAAGCAGTTTTTGGCATTTATTTAGCATTTTTCCTTTAAAAAATATTTTGTTTTACATTCAAGAAGCACATGTGCAGGTTTGTTACAAGGGTAGACTGCGTGATGGTGAGATTTGGGCATCTACTGAGTATGTCACCCAAATAGTTTTTTTTTTTTTTTGGTTTTATTGCATTTGCTTCTAAGGACTTGGTTATAAATTCACTGTCTAGGCTAATGTCCAGAAGAGTGTTTTCTAAACTTTTGTCTAGCATTTTTATAATTTGAGGTTTGACACTTAAATCTTTAATCTAATTCGAGTTAATTTGTGTGTATGGGGAGAAGGGATCTAGCTTCATCCTTCTGCTTATGGTTAGCTAGTTTTCCCAGCACCATTTATTTAATAGGATACCCGTTCCTCAATGTTTATTCATGTCAACTTTGAGTATTTTCCCTTTTGTAATTGACTACTTACTATATGAAAAAATCATGTGTCTCAATTTTAGTTCAATTAATATTTCTATTGTTGTCTAAACTCATTTCCACACCAAATCTGAACACAAAGTACTAAAATAAAACATTGAACGCACTTGCCAATTTAAATAACACTCTATGTTTATGTCTCTTTGACATGTAATCATTCTTCAAATGAATTTAACTTACACTATTAACTTAGACACTTAAAATCATTTGAGTTAACTTTAGTGAATTCATAAACACATTAAAACCAGTTAATGAGACTATATAGTCAAGCGTGAGCATTTTCTAAATGAATTACTGAATTTTACAGCAGGAAAATAAACTATTTTGTCTGTCATTGAAGACGTTGATTGTCTTAATTTTACTAGTGACAAAATATCTTGGATACATCCACTCGAGTAAAATGAGAGTTACTCATGTATATTGGAGTCTCCCCCCAATACCTTTTAGAGGAAATTCAAATGTTGTCTTAGCATAAAATCAATGGCCTCTAAATTGAATACGGTGGATATCATGTTGATTTACACCTGATATTTTGACAAGCTGTGTCTTAACAAGATAACATTTGGTAAGGTTTCTCATTAACATGTCTTCTTCTTAAAATATTCTTATTCAATAAATGCTTATTTAAACCTCGATTTGCTAAACAGCTATTTAAAGAGCAAGAAATGTCATGAGGTTAAATTGTATTACTGTACATTTGAAGGCCCAAAGGACTCAAAGATCCACAAATAGCATTAATCCACCTAGTCACAAATATTATTGCATACGTTTAATGGACCAGACACTGTTCTGTAGATAAGTCCTCCTCAGAGATGGGCCCCAAGGGGCAGCAGCTTGGGGAAAGACTGGGATGCCCAGAGACCCACTCATTCAGTCTTATTAAATCCAGAGGCAGGTAATTGGTCAAACTATGTTTGCTGAAATGTGAATGATCACCTCCTTAAAACAGCAAAGGAAAGAACAAAAGACAATGGAAAGGAAAGAGCTAGCACAGTCAGGAAAAATAAAATAACAAACTCAGGAATATACTGCAGACTCCATTGTTCTCTACACAATTTCCAGAATGTAATAAAGTGTCCCAGGAAATGTAGAGAAGCAGTAATGATAAAATAAGGAGAAAGAGAAGGAGGAGGAAATGAGAAAAGAGACACCCATAGGTGACTCAGACATCTGTGAAATCAGTGTCTCTAAAAGAATAGGCAAAGGGAACTGGGGAAAATATTTTATGAAATGATTTAAATTTTACCAAATATAATGAGCAACATCCTTAACATATTCAAAAACACTCAGCAAATACCAAGTAGAATAGAAGGAAACAAATAAACAAAATCACTTAATTACATCAGGGTTAAACTACTAAGTTGAGTACAAAGAGACAATTCTAAAAGAAAAAGTAGGAAAAAAAAACATGTTTTCTAAACAGAGTAACATTGAGGCTGATGACTGAGGTTTCATCAGAAACAATGCAAGTAACAAGAAAATGAAATTACAGCTTTGAAGTTCTGAACGGCAAACAAAAATCAACCTTGAATTCTAGAGCCCATAAAAATTATCCCTTTAAAGTGAAGAGAAAATAAAGACATTTTTAGGTCAACGAAATCACAGGACATTTGTCACACATAGACCTGAAATGCCGTAGATGCTATAAATTGTTTAGGACAATGACAATGATACCAATGGAAAACGTTATCAATGGAAAGCATGGATGCACAGGAAAGTTTGAAAAGTGAAACAAATGACAAGTCATAGGTAATATAAAATTACTACTTCTACTGTATTCTTTAAAATATAATTATCTAAAATAAAAATAAGAACACTACTGTGGTGTTTATGAAGTCTGAACTAGTAAAAGATGTGACAGCATAGCAGAAAGACAGGAAAGGGTGCATTGCAAAAGTCCTCTAACATTATGCACAGAGGGGGACAATATCAACTCAATTTAGATTATGACAAGTTAAAGATGTGTATTTTGATTCCTAGAGAAACCACTAAAAAATGGAAAAAGATTTACACAAATAAACAATAGAATAGGTGAGGGCAATAAAAAATATATTTAATTAAATCAAAGGAAAAAAAAAGGAGTATCAAAAAAGCAAAGATTAGCCAGGTTCAGTGGCTCAGCCTGTAATCCCGCACCTTGGGAGGCTGAGGTGAGTGAATTGCCTGAGTCCGTAGGTTCGAGACCCGTCTGGGTAACTTGGTGAGACTTCATCTCTACAATAAATAAAAAAAAACCAGCCGGGTGTGGTAGCGTGTGCCTGTAGTTCCAGCTACTTGAAAGACTGAGGTGGAAGGATTGCCGGAGCCCAGCAGGTCGAGGCTGTGGTGGCTGGCAGCGGCCACTGCACTCTGGTCTGGGTGACAGAGTGAGACTCCAGCTCAAAAAAAAAAAAGCAAAAAAAAAAGCAAAGATTCGGGTGCAACTTAAAGCTCAAAGGGCAGACTCCAACATAATCACAGAGTTTTCTCAAATCTACACGTGCAGTGTGTCTGCATTAAAACGTCAGAATGGACAAACAAAAATGTATCGTGTGTATGTAAGATGCACTTTAGACCAAAAAAGTCAAAATAGGAGAAAAGTAAGAAAATAGACAAAGAAGACATGAAAAGCACAAGAAAACTTTTCTGGCTATATGAATATCAGACAA
This sequence comes from Carlito syrichta, assembly GCF_000164805.1. NCBI lineage: Eukaryota > Metazoa > Chordata > Mammalia > Primates > Tarsiidae > Carlito > Carlito syrichta. The sequence continues at coordinate 117,490 of NW_007246989.1, forward strand.
ACAGGAACTGAAGAAATATTACCAAACATAAGAGTGACATTTCATACAAATAAAGGTGTCAATTTGTCAGGAAGGTATAATGACCCTAAGTGTGCTGACTTCAGCAACACATCTCCAAAGTGTATGTGTGTGTGTGTGTGTGTGTGTGTGTGTATGAGATCTAGCCAAATCTACAGTCATAATTGGAGAGATTAACACTCTTTTTTTTTTTAGAAATTAATAGAACAAGTGGAAAAAAAACACAAAAAACACTCCACATCCTAAATGAAGAACAAATTACTTAGTACAAAGGAGGCCAGCCCATCCCTGTTTCCAGAACTAGACAGAGAGTGTGCATGAGCTGCTGAGTGCCTGTGGGTCTCAACTTTGATACTCAGACGCCCTTGACCACAGCACAGTGTTCACATTGTACTGGCTTCATACCTACATTCAGTTTTTGTTTCTCAAAACAGCATCTCACACTGGGTTGACTCAGTTTAAAGAAGAAAAGGGGATTCCAGCCTCCGTCATAAGGGGAATCAACTACCCAATGGGCATCCTTAGGCCCTCACTAGAGCACTCATCCCACACACTGATTAAACCTCGGTATCCTTTTCACACACAGGCCTGGGTGAATCTGAAGGGCTACCGCAGTGTTTCTCATGAATGTGGACATATCATAGGATCTAAGGAAAGGGTCATCCATCAAGCCACAGAAGGGTCAGGATTCTTCCTTCTTCTGGAATGAGAGATACGAATTCTCCTTTCCTTTGCAGAGGAATCATTCAAGTAAGTCATCCTGTAATTAAAGAAAAGTGTGCTCTAAGTAGCCTTGCTGCCTCCAAATGTAGATTTCAGAGGGGAGCTTATATGTCAACATTTTATGATTCTTCAGGCTTCTCACTAGTCCAGGAGAAAGAAGACCAACATGTACTTTGACAGTGTGACTTAGTGTCACCTCCTCCTAGATTCCTTGTATCACAGTGTGGAGAAGGTAGGAGAGAATAGATGGGGAATATGAAGAGGAAGGAAACAGGGAGAAAAGAACTCGCTTTAGAGTCCTCCTGTGGTGGTGGAAACTACCCTCACACAGCACAGTTCACGGGCCATTGGCAGAACAGAAACTTAAGATGTCCTGGGTGTGATTAGTTGTGCAGCAGCCTTATTTTAGGATTAAGTTTTTTCTGCTTTTCTGTGCTCTAGTGGAATTTGGTCCTAGGGCATGAACATGCAGACGATGACTGTGCCACTCCCACCCATCCTGCAAGACTCCACTCCCTGATCTCTCTGCAACAGGTCATTCTCCGTAACAGGGAATGTCTGCTTATCCTTACTGAAATAAGCTAAATCAGTTAATAAAATCAAATTGCTAGCAAAGTAATAATATTAACCAGCTTACTCCATTTTGTTTAAAACTTTCATCGCAGTTACCTGCCTGACCTAAGAATCAATGCCTACGTATGATTACAGTAATGTTCCCATAACCACAGACCCCCAGCTTTGTCTCCTTTGGGTGGTCAGGTTATACTGACCGTTGCCTGCTGACCGTTACAGAACTCTTTTGCCATAGCTTTCATGTAATTGTATGCTTTGTTAACTAAAATCAAATGTTACTCTTTGACATTTTCATAGTTTATTCTTATATTCTGTTAGTAACCTAACCAAAGTAACTCCATTGTATAATGATTCTTCTTCCTTGTCGCTATGTAACTACCTTAAACTATATCTTAATGGCAGAACTCCAGGGACTTTCTGAGCACTGGCTATACCTACCTGACATGAAATTAATCAAAGTTCCCTAACACTCGAAGTTCCCCTTTTTGTTGCCAAGTTGCTAGTTAATAGTTGCTATGGTCACTAAGTTGCTATGTAGCCAATGCTGCAAATTTTGCCTACAGAAGCTTGTCACAAACTGCACCAATTTGCCAAGAGTTTTTCTTGCATTTGCCTACTCTTGACCTGCACGTTTAATAAATTCATAATTAATTAGACTCAACTTGCTGGCGTAACTTCTTCTCACTCGGTCATAACACTACATATCCTCATGCTTGAATGTCAAGATTTACAGTTTTATGACCGGAAGCAGTGGCTCACATCTGCAATCCCAGCACTTTGGGAGGCTGAGACAAGAGAATTGCTTGAGCCCAGGAGTTCAAGACCAGCCTAGGCAACATAGTGAGGCCACATCTCACCAAACAGAAAGAATCGCCAGACATGGTGGTACCCGCCCAGTAGTCCAGGTAGATGGAGGTTGCTGTGAGGTGTGATCATGCCACTGTACTCCAACCTGAGTGACAGAGTAAAATCCCAAATAAAAATTTTTTAAAAATTTAGTTTGAAAGCAGCTTGGGCGACAGAGTGAAACACCAACTAAAAAACCCAACAAAACAAAACAAAAAAAACCTCTTTTGCTAAATACAAAATACACATTTCAGACTATCCTTAATGATACTCTGATTTTATTCAAAGTATACTAGCGAGGCCTACAGGGAATTGCCAAACAGATTAAACATTAGGTGAAACAGTACTGAAACACATAGGAATCAGCCAAAGATACAACAGTCACAGACCCTGCTCTGTCTTTGGGAAAGGCTCCATCTGTGTCCTCGAATTCTGACCAGCACATTACTCTAGGCCCTAATTAGAGCTCGCATCCCTCAAGCTGATTAAAACTTGGTATCCCTTTTACAAGCAGGCCTATAAAGGCATAATCATTTCAAGGCCATAATCATTTCAAGGCCAAGAAGCTGTGGTCAGAGGCAGCTAGCAGGCCATTTGTGGAGTGAAAGGACTTAGGACGCTAGGTCTCTACACCAAAGACTCCAGGCTGCTAGGTCAGGGGGTCTGTCATTGTTATTTTCAGCATGTATACATTATTCTTAAATATCGCCCATTTCATGAATAGCAAAAAGATTCTAACCACCTTTGTGATCATCTGCCATCTGGTTAGGTTTCCATAGGGATGAATTGCATGCTAAGTGACCAACCTTTCAGGTGCTAATTCCTGTTAAAGTATTTCATATGCTAATTGACAAATTCTCGATTGAGGATCTCAATTAGAGCCCTTCAAATGCTAATTAAAATCCCTAGGGCGTTCACATGCACACACAAATCACACTCCTTACACAGAGAATTTTAAAGTAAATCACCAAAAACACTGCATATTCTAGAAAAAGAAGGAAATTCAGTGATGGGATTGTGGCAATCACCTCTTTTTAAGGAGTATTCTGTTACCTCTTCTGAATTCAGCACCCTAAGGCAGAAAGATGGCCTGAGCCCAACAGGTCTAAGCTGCAGTGGCTAGGAGCTTGCCACTACCCTCCAGCCTGGGTGAGAGTGAGATTCCAACTCAAAAAAAAAAAAAAAGAATTCAACACCCTTACAAGTTCTGTAAAGGGTTCAGTGTCTTGAATGATCACAATGATAGTGCACTGCTTTGTAGCCATATATGTTTCAAGAACACTGCTACTTTACAGACTGTCAAATATGAGGTCCCCATCTTCCCAAAACCACTTTCTTCTCCTGGACTTTCATGTGTACATAATGGTGTCACCGGTTCCACATTTATGTGGAGTCAAGATGTGAGTCATCTTAGGTTTATTTCATTCTCCCATCTGATTCTTTCCCCAAATTGTTATACTTTTTTCCCCTTTCCTTTCCTTTCCTCTTTTCCCCTTCCCTTTCTTCCTCTCTCTCCTACTTTTTCCATCCCCCTCCCTTCCTTCCCTTTTTTCCCTTCCTTCTTTCCTCTCTTTACTTTCATTCATCTCCCCTCTCCCCAACCACCATCATTTTTTCTCTCATAAACTGCTCTTTCTTCCTATAAAATTAAATCCCCTTCTTTTCCATTCTATGTCCAACTTCCTGACTCAAATAACAATAATGGAAATGTATTGAGCACCTATTCTGGGCTGAAGAATCTGCCCATTCTCAAGCTGCTGACTAGCTGGGTTAGGCTTCAGAGCCACGATGTGTACTTTCTGTGCAATCCTGCATCTTTGAACCAAGACTTTTTTATTGTCTTTACCTCTGTAAAGGATGACCCTATAACTTATTGTGCTGCCCTGGGGTAACCTTTAGCTGGGATATCTCAATTTAGAAGAATTCTGGGACACTGGGCACTCGACTGATTTGTCTTGGGCAATGAGATGTCTGATCACTTCCACCTGAAAGAGGGAGCTGCAATGGCCCATCTTTAACTTCCACACTTAGCTTCCAATGAATCTTCCAAATAAAGAACCTGTACCAGTCTCAAAACCATTTACTGATTCCTCACTTAATGACAAGTTGAGATAACTTTTTATCTTAAAACTACCTGTGACTGTCTTACTTTGATTAATTTCCCAGGCCTCTTCAGCCAGTAGACCACCCTCCTGCTAAATTCTCTCTAGCTGCCCCTGGAAATGACATCAGTGTTCTTAGCTCTTACAGAAATGCTCACCCCTCCAGTTTTTACAATAATTTTCATGGAATCAGAATCTCTAAGATGATGACAGAAAAACTTGTGAGCATAAAAACTAATTAGAATTTCCATTTTATGTGAATAATGTAGGGGAAAAAGGGATAAATTAATAATATAAATAGAATTCTAATTTGTATGAATTAAGGTAGCATTCATTGGTCAAAAGTAAACTGAAATTCAAGCTTACAACTGGGTTGGATCTAGGTGTTGAAAGAACTTTTCTGTGGCTTCTTTCTTTTTCTCTCTCTCTCTGCCTTTCTCAGTCTTTCTATCTCCTCCTCTCTGTGTATATGTGTCTCACCCTTTTTCTCTCTCTCTGTCTTGTTCTTTCTCTCTCTTCCTGTCTCTGTCTCTCTCTTTGTCACTGTTTCCTTCTCTTTCTGTCTCTGTTTTACTCTGTCCCTTTTTCTGTCTCTGTTTCTCTCGTGTCTTTCTCTATCTGTTTCCCTCTCTCCATCTCTCTGTCTTGCTCTTTTCACAGTCTCTGTGCATCTCTCTCTCTGTTTCCTTCTCTGTTTTCTTCCTGTTTCTTGGTTTCTCACTCTGCCTCTCTCCCTCCCTTCTTCCCTCTCCCTCTGCTTCTCCCACTCTCTCCCTTTCGGAGTCTCCCCCTCTCTCTTTCTCTTTTATCTTTGTGTCTTCTTTGCTCCCTTGCCCCTTAATCTTGGCTTCACTCTCAGGAAAGTGTGCTGTAGTTTGTAGCCTCTTAGCTGCTCAGGCCTATATTTGGTATCTCAATCCCTGGAGAATGAAGACTTTTAAAAATAATAGCTCCTGAAAAAAGAGAGAGTATTTGGAATCAAGTCATGTTGGGCCCACTCCAGGCATGTGCCCATCCTTAAACATATCACAATGATTTATGTGCCAATCTCTCAATCCTTAAGGAAGTAGCTCACAGGAACTCAGCACTGGGCAGGGAGGCATGACCAAAGCTCACTGAGACACCAACAGCAGGGGGACAGGTGCAGGCCAGGCAGAAGCCACAGCAGGTACTGTGGCCATCTAATGTAATACAATATCATCAGTAATGTATTTTTTCTCGTGACTCTGATCTTTTCCAGATTTTATTAATACTAGTTGTTGGCTGCAAAACTCAATGATAGGATATATATTCTTTCTGTCAGTTGGAATTCAAGCAAAAGAATATCCAATAAAAGTATGCCAGACACAGGGGCATTTGCTATTTCACAAGATAGAAAGCCTGGAGGCAGGATGGTTTTGCATTTGGTTTCATGGATTACAACATCCCAGACTTGGAAGTCTTCGATGTTTCCATCTGTCATCTTCAGCAGGTTGTTGTTCTGATCCCGTGGGTGTGGGTAGCCTCCCTTGATGAGATGTGACTGCAACAGTTCCTGACATCACAGGTACAACCATGTGCAGCAGAGAAGATGCAGGACATCCACTTATTTGTGCCTCTTATGATGAGGGTTGCAACGTTTTCTAGAAGCCACTCAACTGGCGTCACATCAATGGTCGTTGAATAATATTTCCATGCTCTGAGTTCAAGGAAAATATTAGAGACTTTTCTTGCATTTTCAGAGCCTTGGGTGAAGAGTTTCTGAAGATGAGGGAGAAATGTCTGGGCTCCTAGATAGCATTTGATACACTGATCCTGTAGCTGCTGCTTTCCACCTGATCAATAGCTTTGACCTATTATTATACCAAATTAAAGACCTTATAAAGCCTTTACTAATCCTAATATTCTTCTTTAAAATCATGCCCATTGGGGGAATCTGTGCCTTAATAATATTAAGTTGCCCAAGAAGAAGCTTGTCTAAAAATTATAAAGTGTTTGTTTTAAATTACGAGCTATTCCACTTTGGGAGATCAAATGTATGCTTTTTAATGAGTCATTTGGAAAACCTATCCGAGCCAATGGACACTTTGAGGTGTACAAGCCAGAAAGAAAGTCAAGGGAAAGACAATGAAGTATCTTGGGTGTTTTGAAACATTTGTGATGTCCTTCCAGAGCATTATCATGGAATCTTGATGGTTCAGAGAAAGAGACTTGTGCATTTTGTTTGACACTTTCCCTCTTGTCTTTGAATAGTCCAGAAACAATTCTATAGTGTTGAAGTTCCCACCTTACTTGTGTGTGTGTGTATATGTGTGTGTGCAGGTCTCACTCTGTCATCCAGGCTGGAGTGCAGTGGCCTAATTATGACTCATTGCAGTCTCAACCTCTTTGGTTCAAGCAAGCCCCCATCTCAGCTTCCCAAGTTTCTGAGACTATAGACATGCACCACCACACCCAGCCAATTTTTTTTTTTTGTAAGGATAAGTTCTCACTATTGTCCGAGCTGGTCTCAAATTCCTGGGCCCAAGCATCCTACCACCTCAGCCTTCCAAAGTATTGGGATTATAGGCAGAAACCACTGTGCCTTACTATTTGAAGCTTTAGAATGCATTGTGTTGACTTCTGTCTATAATTTTACCAATCATGCACATAATTTATATAATAATGCTAAATGCACTATTATGTTGTAGCACTAAACACTTTTGGTTTTACAAATAAAATGAGAATCTCTAGAGTAAAATGAGAATCTCTAGAGTAGAAAAAATGATTTTCTTCTCAAGATTGAAACTTGACTGCCAATAGCGTCTTCTGTATTCTGAGTAGGTGGTGCGATCTTCCACACACCATCCACTCAAGGGCTCTGAGGCCACATCTTGGTGGTCTATTGTCACTGAGAAAATCATGCTCCTGTGAATTAGACTGAGTTCACACAGTGTTAAATAAAATGCAGTAAGTGACTGTTTCTTGTTAGGTAAAAATTACAAGTTAAAATTACGAGACCCAACAGGGCAGGGTGCTGCTTAAGGTCACCACTCCTGAAGGTGTGAATAGACTCCCAGCACCATGATATCTCAAGTTGCACCTCCGTAGTCTGCATGGAACTTCCATAAAAGTTAACATGAAGAATGGACCCCTGCGCTGCTTTAATAGGTAAGCTCACAATAGTGGCTTTTGTGTCCATGTTTTTTCTAGTGTATCTAATATGGGCTTGCCAGAGAAGTAACTATATTCTGACACTGAAAGTTGAACTTGTATTTGGTTTAGTGGCAGACTTGGAGCTAAATTATAATGCTAAGTACTGTTTAAACAACCAAAATGCCCTGCATTTTTCCCAGATTCACGGTTTCTGCTCATTACCTATACCTTGTCTTAGAAATCTATTTTTAAAAGCAGTAGCTATATAAGTAACTAAAGATAATGCTGTCCTTCAAACTACATTGTTGAGAACTTAAACAATGTTGGCAATCTCTGTAATATATGTATGTAACTGCAGCTTATGAATCAAGGTAGAAAAAGTTCAAAAGCATTATATTATTATATATTTTCTAGGGTTGGAAAGTTATTGTTTATGGCCTTATTTTGCAGAATGCTGCTGGTCCTAAATAAAATGAGTGCACTCATGTATACACACACACACACACACACACACACACACACACACACACACACACACACACACGTAGAGATAGACAGACAATTTATACAAAAATGTATGAAAAATGCTATAGTAAAGAGATCACTAAACAGAAAGAAGACCATTTGTATGTCCTCCAGTTCTAATGATAAGACTGAAATTTTTTTTTTAAGTTTCTCTCCTTATTTTTCATACCAGTAAAGTGATTGCACTTGTTTAAATCAAGTTTGGAAAGTGTGCTACTTGGACACAGTCCTGGACATAAAGGATACCATTGTCTTGTCAATCAGAAGAATGCTGCAAATTAAACCCCTCCTACTTAGAATAGTGCAATGTGTATTTGAGAATTTAAGGCTCTTGAAACTTTTAAGGTTAAAAAAAATATGTTTTTTCCACTTTGGGTTTGTGATTAGGAATTATTTTTAAGCAATAATGTTATTAATCTTCAGGTGTGTATTTTGCATCACTGCATTACATTATTCCTCCTCTCCTCTTGAAATTCAACAGCTGGAAACAATCTCAAAGTCATCCTTACTTTTGGGAGCTAAAATATTAATTTGATTGGTTAATTATTTTAAAAAAGATGACTTCACATTACATATTTTCCTGATAAAAATACATTAACATTATTTCTAAAAATAATAATATTTCACACATTAGAAGTTAGTTTTTTCTAGCTTTCCTCTTGTTCCATCAGTATGTAGATTTACTGTAAAGCAGGGGCTCCTAATCACCAAGGCCATGAACTAGTACCAGAACTTGGCCTGGTAGGAACTGAGTCACACAGCAGGAGGTGAAGGGCAGGCCAGCGAGCAAAGCTTCATTTGTATTTACAGCCACTCCCCATCATTCACATCACTGCCTGAGTTCCACCTTCTGTCAGACCAGTGGCAGCATTAGATTCTCATAAGAGCACAAGCCCTATTGTGAACGGCACATGCGCTGAATCTAGCTTGCACGCTCCTTGTGCAATCTAATGCCTGGTGATCTAAGGTGGAGCTGAGATGGCAATGCTAGCACTGGGAAACGGCTGCAAATACAGATTAACATTAACAGTGAGGTTGATTGCACATCCCTCCCACCTTGGTGCATGAAAAAATTGTCTTCTACAAAACAAATCCCTGATGCCATAAAGGTTGGGAACTACTGACATAAAGAACATGCACATGTGTGTATTTTAAAACTTGATGAAGAATGTGCACTTCTACTGAAAGTCAATATTTGTGCCATTCCAAGACAGAGACTAATCGGTTTAGAGTTATATGTGAATTAAGACTCTTGGTATAACCTGTATGTGTATATGCATATACATATACATATATATATATAATATACTATGTATATGTAATATATGTACATCCTGTGTGTGCGTGTGTGTGTGTGTGTGTGTGTGTAACTGGGAGAGAATTGTTCCTTCTAAGGTAATAAGTTATTAATTCAATTATAAAATGAAGAGAGGGTATCTGCCAGAAACCATATAAAACGTAACATCTCATTTAAAAATGAAATAATGAAAATACATTATTTTTCTTTAAGGAGCCCAAACACTTTAAACAAGTATTCTAGAAGGAAGTTAGAGGAAGAACACCTCACTAAGAAATGACACTTGATTGAGCAAAAGAACCAACAGAATCATAAGATGCCACCCAACTCTTAAATTAAACTCCAAGTGCTCCTTTGTGACTCCTTATAAATTCTGGAGATTAGACATGAAAGTCACAATGCATTTTAACCACATTTCTGTCTACAGTTGTTTTTAAAAAGATGTAAAAAAGTCCTTACCAAAAAAGGGTCAGAATCAATTATCCAGATTACCTGTAGCTACTGGAGCAACAGCAACTCATCTTGGTGAACATGTGAGGCCCACTGTGTGCAGCATCCTCACCATTTGCCATGCATGCCTACGTTGTACTGTACTGCATACTTTTGCCAAAAGCACAAGATTCATGCCATTGTTGAAATGTTACAGTTTTAGAATTTTATGAAGAGAAGATCAGAATAAAGAATGCACACATCTTACTTGCTCATACCTGTCTATATCCAACAGGATCAAAGTCCACCATGGAACAAATGGAGAGTTCTTATCTCTGGTTTCAGCTTCATCTCAATCATTTACCTGATTATTTCCAGAGCATGATGATTAAATAACTTATTTTTGTTCCTGATGATATATGTACTTCCTGAAATCCAAGAGCACATACCAATTTTTCTCACATCTTAAACGATATTTTAAATTGTGAACTTAGGAAAAGAAATCCGAAGCACACTTTTAATTATGATAAATCTACTCTAATGATTGAGAATTACATCTGGTGAATCAAAACAGAAACTGCTGCTGTATGACTATGACAAAATGGCAGTTTATTATTTCACTTTATTAAAAGAAGTTGAAGGTAAATAGTCTAAGACCATGGCTGTCATGAAAAATCATCCTTGGTGACACCGTATTTGAGCAAAGACTTGAATATGAGTCAGCCGTTGGCTATCTAGGGGGAGATATACTAATTAGAGTATGTTTTGCTGAAAATTACAGAAGCTGCTCCTGTTTGAAAGCTCTGGCATCATGACAGCACACAAGTCATAGAAAAGGGGAAGAGGGAAGAAGTTTGCCCTCTGTGCAAACGTGTGCTTTGATTTCTTTGCAACTTTGCCTACAAGAGATGTTACGAAACCCAGAAGAAATCAGAGGACAACAGCCCTGAGAATTGGAGTTAGGAAGAGTCTAGAATGAGGTGTCTATTAACTTTTCTAAGTGGGAGTGACAGGGTGCAACTGGATTCTTCAGTTCTAGGGGGTTAAAAGAACGAGATAAGGAAATTCAGAAGTCATCCAACTAGGCAAATTTCCTAAACCAAGGGATTGAATTAAAACACTTAGGGAGCCGGGCTCCGTGGCTCAGCCTGTAATCCCGTGCCTTTGGGAGGCTGAGGTGAGTGGATTGCCTGAGCCCGTGGGTTCAAGACCCATCTCTACAATAAATCAAAAAAATTAGCTGGGCATGGTAGCGCATGCCTGTAATTCCGGCTACTGGGAAGGCTGAGGCGGAAGGATCGCCAGAGCCCAGCAGGTCGAGGCTGCGGTGGCTGGGAGCGGCCACTGCACTCCAGTCTGGGTGACAGAGTGAGACTCCAACTCAAACAACAACAACAACAACAACAACAAAAAGATTTAAAACACTTAGGGAATGAAGATAGATAAAGAAGTGAAGAAAAAGTATGTAAGAACCCGGCCTTTGGCATACCATAATTTAGAATTGTTTGCAAAAACATTTGCGTATATTTTCTTCTCTTAGTTTTATAAATGTTTGTGCTTGCTATTGCTTTTATACCTACACATTTACTGCAGCTAGAGTATTTCATCCAGCCTTATCTTCCATATGGCTAGTCAACGGCTCTTCACTTCACATTCCAGATTTTGAAATCCAAGTTTAATTGCTATCATTATCATCTGCTAAAATTTTACATTTGATTGAGTTTATTTCAGAACTCCAATATACGTCCTACTGATTTGTCTGTGCCTGACCATGGCTACTCTTTTCTACTCATTGTAGGGATATGCTGCATTTCATATTTGTATTCAAATAAATTATTAATCCTTAAAGTAAATTAATACATTTGTTTTTATTTCTCTTCTTTCAGAATTGGTCTTGTAATTTTTCTGCTGGCATTGTATGTGTATTCCGCTAGATAAATTTGGGAAACAATTTGTAAAATGTTCCACAAACAAACAAAATATTACTTCATAATTTGAATTACAACTGTAAATAATATAAATAATCTGACGTGTTTATATATTTCTTTTATAACATCATTTAAATAATATTTTTAAAGACAAAGAAGTTATTCAAAACAATTCCAAGATGTTACAAGTTGTAATAAGCGCTGTAAATATGCCAGTTGGTATTTCTTAGCGGAATAGGATTGCACTCAGAAAAACACACATGAATCTGAAATATGATAAAGTCTTTCTTGTGCTGCATTTTTTCAAATGATGGATGACATGATGCCCAAATGCCATATCCTCAGTACCTGGAACATCAATCCCACCATGGAGCCATGTCAGTAGGCACATACACATTGTATTTCAACTTTAAAAATGACTTTAACTAGTGAGCTACAAATTCTTCACATACTGTGAGATTAGGAATTTTCTTGTGAATCACTGGGGGCAGGGAATAAACTGGAGACTGTAGACCATAAAAGCATGTCTTTTAGTATTATTATTTTGCAAAGGACTTTTTGAGAAAGAATATCTTCATGAATATTCAGTCATAAACAGCATTTGTACTTTGCTCACTCTTAAAAGAACTTCAAAAGATTCTCTCTGAGAAGAGGGTCTGATCCTGACAATTTTAGCAGAGCAGAAGGTGGGGGAAGGACTCCTCGCCATCAGCCTCTATACCCTAGACTTTTTCCTTTTCCATTTCTACTCCTCCAACTTTACCTAAAAACAACACTGAAAAATGTAGTACATACTTTTCCACTGATAGAATGTTAGTTTTGAATACACTAAATATGAAATGGAGATGTTCCTCTTAGCAAATAAGACAAAGGACCCAAATCCTGTTTTTAGAACCGAAGGCCTTTAGCAAGTTAATCATTTAGCCCTCGCAATCTGAAAATAAATTGATAAAAAACAAATGCAAAAAAAACCCCCCAAAAACCTGAGGTACGGAAAGTTTAAAGACCAACCCCAAGGTTAACTCACTAATTAGAGCTGTTGATAACATCCATGAGCGTTTTTGGTGTTTTATATACATAAATCATTACAATGCAATTAGAAAAGTTGGCTGATTTCTACTTGACTAATATATTCCACAAAAATTACTCAAGCAAGAACACCAAAAAATGCACAAAATAAAAACAAAAAATTTGAGTTTGTCTTCTTATTTTTATCTGTCAGTAATCTGATTTTCTCTTCCTTTAGCCAAGTTGTGAAGATATTCTTTTGTCTCCATTATTCTCTTTTTGGTTTTCCATTTTTTTCCTTGTGTTAAAACATACACAATATGCAATTTACCATCTGAATCATTCTTAAGGGTATAGTTTGCTTGGTATTAAATACATGCATAATGTACAACCATCTTTCTCTCCCATCTCCAATGTGGTATTCTTTTAAAAATACTATTCTTCCTTGGAATCACTTAGAAGGTAAGATCAGAACTGGGTTTTACTTTCCCAGTAGTAAAGTAGAGAATTTAGTGTAGAGAACTAATGAACAATAACACTCACAGTGATTAGTTGACTGACGAGAATTTCAGAGGACACTGGAAATACACACAACTGTGACACGCACAAACATTTTCATCCCTAGTACTAAGGTGATGGTTCTTAACACTTCTAGAAATGAAGTACGTAAACAGTTCAGACAGCCAATAACAAGCTTGGATAACTGGGATTCTTAAATCCTTTTTTTTTCTTGAGAAAATAACTGAAAGGGACTGAACCAGAATGAGAAGGCTAAGATCTGTTCTTTAGAAAACCCATCCTGACATCTTAAGTAGTCTTCTATGGAGTAAACTGGCATGCGATCGTCTGCCAACCACCCTTCAGTCCTGATAGAACAACTATGTTTCACAAGGCTGAAAAAAACCAGCCATTTTAGTGGGTCAAAACTATCTTCTGTGAATCTACAGACACAAATTCACCATTTTGAAAATTAAGAGAACATCCAATACCTCTAGCGGGTGAGCACAGGAAGAGACAGAAGTATTTCTGTTGTGAGAAGTCTGTCACAACAAAGTTCCAGTGGAAATTCTGCCCCCTCCCAGGGTAAAGCATGAATGGGAACAGCCATGTTGGCCACGTCTGGGGATGGGCACATCTTCCTATCAGTAAAGGGCAGCACAAAGCTTGCTTTCCTAATCAGAGCCCCAGGGAAAACCTGCCATATCCCCTATCTCCGATAGAGAGCGCTGGCCCTGAGTTCTGCTGGAGCTGGCTTCTCTGTTACCAAACACTTAGTAAAACAATTTATAGGCTTGTGGATGCTGAATTTTCAAGCCCCAGTACAGGAACTCATCATGCAATGTTCTTAATAGATGTTTGCCAGCTATATTTTAGAGGAGAAAATAACATGAATTGATTGGGCTCAGTCATTGAATAGATGTTAAATAACTGTTAGAGAGGCCTTGGAAGTGAGATTATTCAGTTATCCTTCCAGACAATACATTTTATTTTCTTCTCTAACACACACACACACACACACACACCATATATATACATAAGTACACATACATATATGTATTAAATGCATATATATTTTATTATGTGTGTGTGTGTATGTGTTTCTGTCTTTCGAGAAATAAACTCAGTTTTGTCCGTGACACTTTGCCCAGTGACTAGCACATAACGTGAATATGAAGAGAAAACAGATAAACTGGAGTGAACAGCAGGTAAAGAGATCAATTTCAAAGAGCATGGCAAAGACTCCAAGAGGGTTATGGCCACTTCTGTTGTAAGAGTTCAGAGCAGAAAGCTGCCCAAATGTGTGCTTTTCCTGAAGAGTAAAGTGAGTTCATAGACTTGATTATTCAAAAGACAACCAGGCTTCTTCAGAAGAAGTGTATAAAAACCTGTTCTGTTCTGAACAGGTATTTGAGCAGCCATCACAGAATGCTGGACCCCAGAAAACAAATACATCTGCTCTACCAGATGCCTGCTAACACTGATAGCTAGAAAATGGAACTTGGATTAAGAATGACCTATTGTGCTCTATGCCCCAGTGAATTTAGTCATGTCAAGAAAAATAAGTTTCAGGCTGGGTACAGTGGCTTGTGCCTATAATCCCAGCAGTTTAGGTGGCCAAAGCAAGAGGAATGCTTGAGCCCAGGAGTTTAAGACCAATCTGGGCAACATGGCAAGAACTTGTCTCTACAATAAATAAAAAAATTAGCTGGGCATGGTGGTACTCCCCTGTAATTCCAACCGCTCAGGAGCCTGAGGTGAAAAGATTGCCTGAGCCCAGGAGTTTGAGGCTATGGTGAGATGGTGAGCCATAATTATGCCACTGCACTCCAGCCTGGGCAACAGAGTAAGACCCCAACACACACACACACACACACACACACACACACACAGAAAAAAAAAGAAAAAGAAAGAAAGTAAGAAAGAAAAGAAAAGATAAGGAAAAGTCAGCTTCATAATCTGTATCTTCAGAATATGCACAGAATTTTTGGCATTTCTTAAATCTGAGCTTCTGGCTGGGTGCAGTGACTCACGACTATAATCCTAGCACTTTGGGAAGCCGAGGTGAGAGGATTGCTTAAGCTTATGGGTTTGACACAAGCCTGGGAACTTGGCGAGACCTCGTCTCTATAATTAATCAAAAAATTAGCTGGGCATGGTGGTGCATGCCTGTAGTTCCAGCTACTTGGAAGGCCGAGGTGAAAGGATCACCTGAGCCCAGCAGGTCGAACTGAGGTGGCTGTCAGCATGCCACTGCACTCCATCCTGGGCAACAGAGTGAGAGACGAATTAAAACAATAACAACAACAACAACAACACTGAGCTTCTGGAACTTCTTTTGATGAGTCTGGCATGTTCCTGTATATTTTATGACCTGGAAATAAAATGATCTGTACTAGTTTACATTGAAACTCAACGTGAGCTCTGGATAAATAGTAACCATGACATGCGATTACTCTACCGGATCACATGTAGTTGCTGTAAGCTTTCACTGTTCGCCCGCCTAACTTCTCTAAAGGAATGGATCTTTCATGTTTCCATTATTCTTGCTGGAAAAGATGAGGATTTTCCCAACTGTTCTATCGAGCTCTGGGGGCTCCCCAAAGAACCTGAGTTCCTCCACAGAGAACAGAGTTAAACCTCTGAGAACGATTTGACATCATCTTATTTCTCTCTTCTATGCACAGAATAACTGAGTTTTAATCTAATTTTTACAAGATACTTTTCTGTATAACCTAGATGTTGCTGTATCTGATTTTTCTGTCTTAAAGGGTGGACTTTTTACCAAATTCCCAAGGAAACTCAAATGCTTTGTCTTGCCGCCTCACGCCAAGACCCTCTTCATGGTCTACAGGACCCGAGTTTCTTCCCTCCCCATGCTGGTAACCACAGGGGATTCTGAGTTTCATCCAGAATCCCTTGTTCTTTTGTTTCAGCATTACCCCAGATCCCAGGCAGCAATCTTCTCTGGATTCCAAATTAAGTTGGACAGAAAAGGCATTCAGTTTTCCCTTTTAATGTCTCATCTTTGTTTTTACTCTTGCAACTTATGTTTACACATAGTTTCTAACTCAAGGGGCAGCTAATATAAAACAAAACAAACTGAAAGTTATATATCCCCCAGAACCTGGTTGGACTGCAGTGGCGTGATCATGACTCACCACAGCCTTGACCTCCTGGGCTCAGGTGATCCTTTCACCTCAGCCTCCTGAGTAGCTAGGACTACAGGTGTACGCCACAATGCTGGGCTAATTTTTTTTAAATTTTTTTTGTAGAGACAAGGTCTCACTATGTCACCCAGGGTGATTTGAATTCTTAGGCTCAATCAATTCTCCCACCTTGGTCTCCCAAAGTGTTGGGATTACAGGAGTTGGCCATGGCACCCAGCTGTTCTCTCATCTTTTGTACTGGTGATTTTTCTCAATTCCTTTATCTCATGCAAAGAGAAGAGGTGTTTTGGGAGTCAGCGAGGTAAGCATCTTTATCTTAGACCACATATTTTGTAGTCTTTACATAGATAATAAGAAAGGAAAAAAGTTGGTCTTGTTCAATCTTCCCTTTGTAGAAACTATAGAAATCCTGCACCTGTCTTGGTATGTAAGTCAGTACTTTTGGATGCAAGTGACAGAAGCCCAATTCAAACAAGATTGAGCTGAAAATTAGGAATGTGCCAAGCATAGACAGAACAGGATAAATCATTCCTAAGGATTCAATTCGCTTGACTGAGGGGTATATAGACTCTGTCTTTGTGTCTTTATATCCCCTTTTCTTTCTGTCATGTGTTAGATTAATGTTTCTCATGTTGAGAAAACTCCCTGATAGAAACAAGAACTGCCCTCCATAAGTGAAGGGCAAACTGAGATCAAAGACAGAACAGACCATTCCAGGTAGATAGGTAGTCAAAGATTTATTCCAGGGAACTTACTTACATACAAGGTGATCTTATGTGGTAGCAAGGTGAGGTAATTCTCCACTACCTTATCTTCTATATCATGAAAAGAAAAGGGAAGAGAAAAAGAGAAAATCACCAATGGCATGTTAGGCTACCTGGAAGCCCTCTCAATCCATTTATTCTCTGCTTAAAGGTGTTGTTTGGGTTTCCTTGTATTCTGGTCAACATTCCTAAGGGGGCAGAAGTAATGTTCCCAGAAGTAGCAGTTATCTTGAATTCTAAGTAAGGTGTGATTTGTCTGATTGCTGTGTTCTGCAACTCACCTCATGGTCATGTCCCCAGAACACATTTTCACAACTTCCTAATTTCTCCAAGTGGGAGGGTCTGAGATCATAGCCTTGGGACTTGCAGTCCAAAGGAGAATATCATCCCTAATTTGTCCTTACTCCAAATTTAGCTATAAAAGTTGTGAAAGCTGTATCCTGTTTGGCTTGATTTAGGTAGCAGCCCCAACTCTGTAGGTAATGGGATGAATCCTGGGATTGGTAGACTCACAAGATGACAAGTAGGTAGGGGAGAGTATATATATATATTTTAAACAAAATAAAGAAAGTAGGAAAGTAAAAAGTTCATTGAAAAAATTAGCACAACAGATGCTCACTAAACTTGGTCATTAATTAAGTGACAATACAACTCAAGATGCTTTGTTCTTGTCACAGATAACAAATAAAACTTTAACTGAAGAAAATATCCCCTAATAGCATGTATCACATTGCCTTTTGGAGATATAATGTGAAGCAATATAATACTTCACATTATATTGAAGTGCATTGGGTTTATTCTTTCTCAGCCAGAAAAAGTTGAACACTTGCACCCTTGCATTCAATAAACTCACACGCCACAACGTACCAACCACACTACTATACAGCATATAGCACTGTTGTTGTCTTTGTTTTAGTGGCTACTCTCATTATTGATTAGGAAAACACAAAAATGACTTTAAAATATCTTTCTGATACAGAAAAGTCATATAACATGGAGTTTAAAATATTAAAGATTCATAGGGAAGATATCAAATATCCACATATCTAGCTGATAGAGTGACAAGCGCCAAGACATTTACTGGAGAAAGATTTCCAGTTTCATTGGACTAAGCAAGTAAACTTAAACAACGAATTGAAATCAGAATACGTCAAAACTATATTTAAGAAATTGAGTTATTTCCTTGAAAGCTGTATTAAATCAAGGGAAAACCACAGACAAAATGAAGTGGTAGCACATCTCTATATTTAATTTGAAATTTTATATATGGTAACAGCTATTGTTAAATTATCCATAGCTAATTGGTCTTAAACTGAAATAGACAATTAAGCATGTTCTGGACTATTAACTGGTTCATATTTTAGGTGTTTGTCTAATTAGACATTTCCTAAACTATTCATTTACTTTGATTATTCTTTTCTAGAACATTTCATTGTTAATTTTTAGTTTTGTTTTGCATTTAGTGTTTTGAAGTTATTTCTATAAGGACATTGACTTGAAGATAACTAATCTACAATAAACATTGCAGTGACCATTTTTTCTTACACTAAAAAAAAAAGAGAGAGAGAGAGATTGTATGTTACAGAAAATTTATGTTCAATTTCCTGGAGCTTGTTGAATTTCTTGATATATGTCATATGTCACATATACATATTATATATATATATGTGTGTATATATATACACACACACACACATATACACAACCTATAATGTCTTATGTATATTTACAGACACATACATATTACATATATACTCACATACATAAATGCACATATATATTTTTATACATATGACAACTTTATAGCTGGTTATATAGAAATGTAGAGATTAAAATAATTTAAGTTTTATATTTTTAGTTATATATGCTTTCTACTTGAATATCAAATTAAAAAGGAAAGTGACTATGGAACTCTGGACCATTTAATTTTCAAAGTCTTTATATCTAAATGTGGTAAGTACATGTGTGCTACAATAAGCATATTTTTTAACGAATAGTTCTGAATATTTTATATTTATTTTCTAAATATATATTTTGTTTTTCTAACATAAATCTATTATAGGTTGGATTTTTCTGCATGATAGACATATCATACTTTTAGCACATTAGATCTTGTGGTTTGAGCAACTCAGTTTGTGGTACTTTGTTTTTGTAGCCCTTACAAATTAATACGAGATTTAGTATCAGAAGTAGGGTGCTGCTTTAATAAATACCTATAAATGTGAAAATGGCTTTGGAACTGAGTAATGGGTAAGGGCTGGAAAAGTTTTGAGGTGCATAATAGTAAACCATAGAGTGTCTTTAAAACTTTGATAGAAATATGAATGTTAAAAAGGATTCTGGAACTCCTCTACCTTGGGGAGGTGAGTCTTTCTTTCTTTCTAATTTACTTTCTAAATAAACTATATTTTCCAATGTATTTTTTACAAGATTCTGGTGAGGGTTCAGAAAGAAAAAAAGAAGAGCAACAGACAAAACTTCTATCTTCCTTAAAAAAAATATATATATATATATCATTTTGAAGAGAACATTGGTAGCAATATGAATATTAAAGTTGATTCTAGTGAGACTTTGTTTAATTGTGTTCTATTGACTGGGAAGGATAAATTTAGATATTTACCTGAAAATATGTCTAGCAGAACACTGAAAGGGTGGCCGGGTTTATTTTTGCTGATTACAGTAAAATTTGAGAGGAAAAAGATAAATTCAAGAGGTACTTGTTAAGCTAAAAGGAACCAACACTTGAAGATTTGGCAAGTTCTAGTCTATCTATATTTCCAAGCATAAGAAAGTGTGTTCTGGAGAGAAAATCAAGGGTGTGGCTATACAACCATCTACTAACAAGATTGGGAATGTGAGTGTGTCTAGCCAACCATCTCAGCTAAAATGCTGATGCTTAGACTAAAGGGTACAGAGATGGGACAAAACGAGGGCAGGCTGAAAAATTCAGGGATTCTATATTCAGGAAATGAAGAGAGGTCTGGAGCAGATTCTTCCTCAAGGGAACCAATCTGCTGACACCCTGATTTCACATTTCTATCCTCAGGAACTGCAAGACAATATACTTTTGTTGTTTAATACTCCTAATTTGTGATACCTTGTTTCAGTAGCCAAAGAAAATTTATATAACCACAAACTACCACAACTTAATGAAAGCAAAATAGACAATCTGAATAGTAGCATTCCATAAACAGAAAAAAATGACTATTTGGACCAGATCAAAATTAGAACATTTTATTCTTCAAGAGCCCTTGTGAATACAATAAAAAAAAAAAAAAAAAAAAAACTACAGACTGGGAGAAAATAATTATAACTTAGATGGCAAATGAATCCATGTTCGATATCATTATCTGTTAATGAAATGCAACTTAAATTACTGAGTTATTACTATACACTCATCAAAATCAACCCACAGTACCCTTCTCCCACATCCAGGAGTCATGTTTCTATAGGATTCTATCCTATAGACTTAGACACACACACATACACACACACACACACACACACACACACACACACACACACACACACACATACTGTTAATGACACTGGTGTGTACTCCTTTTTTAAATAAAAATATCTACATGTTCACATTTGAACGAGTATATAATTTTTATTTGTTAATATCTTTTAGGTCAGTTTTAGATTTTTAGAAAAATTGTATCTATAGTATACATAATTCCCACACAGTCTCCTTTTCCACAAATACAGTGTCCCCTATTATAAGATCTTAGATTAGTACTATTAATATATATCTGTTAAAAATAATGAACCATATTGACAGGTTATTAATAAAGTCCATAGTTTATTCATATTCCCTTAGTTCTTACCTAATGCCTTTTTTCTATTCCTGGACTCTAGCTAGGACACATAACATTTAGTTGTCATGTATCCTTAGGCTCCTCTTAAATGTGACAGTTTCCCAATCTTCCTTTCTGATGATCTTGGCAGTTTTGAAGAAAACTAGTAACTTATATTGTAAGATGACTCTATTATAATTAGATGATTTTCTCTTGATTAGACTGGGGTTTTAGAGCTTGGGAGGAAGTTCACAGAAGAAAAGTACCATTTTAATCACATCATATGTAAGTAATATCAATATGACTTATTACTGCTGAGAATTAGTATCAGGTGACCTCAGTCACCTGGTGGAAGTGGCATTTTTCAGGTTTCCCCACAGTTATGTTCTCCCTCCATACTGTACTCTTTAGAAATAAGTTACTATGCATAGCTCTTACTTAAGGATTGGGTGGTGGGGGAGGGTTATAATACTCTTCTTTAGGACGGTGTGTATCTACTGAAATAATTACAATTCATCTGCTTGGGAAATTTGTCTCTTCTCTTCTAGCTACCAATGTATTCAATCATTTATTTATATCAACACAGATGCACGCAAATGTGGATATTCTTGAATACTTATTTTGCACTTTGGGTTGAATACTTATTTTGCACTTTATTTTGCTGCTTAAATAATTCCCTCTTTGGTGTTTGAGAGCTGTATAAGTTGACATACATTAAGATTCACTTTTGAGTTTCAAAGTTCTGCAGGTTTTGACACATCCATAATGTCATGTGTTCACTGTTAACAGCATCCTGCAGAATAGTTTCATCCTGCTAAAAATCTTTTGAGCTACTCCTATATATCGTTCCCTTCCTCCCTCAACCCCTGGCAACAATTTTCTTTTTAGTGTCTATAGCTTTGTCGTTTCTAGAATGTTATATAATTGTAATCATTCAGCCTTTTCAGATGGGGACTTCTTTCACTTAGCAATAAGTTTTCTCCATGTCTTTTTATTTCTTTTTATCGTTGAATAGTATTCATTGTGGTCTGTTGTTTAAATATATTACAGTTGGTTTATCCATTCACCCATTGAAAAACATCTTGGTCATTAACAGTTTTCAGTGATTACAAATAAAGCTGCTTTAAACATTGTTGTGAAAGTTTTTATGTGACAAACATTTTTAACTCAGTTGAGGAAATACCTAGGAATGTGCTATGTGATTATATGATAAGGCTATATTTAACTTTGTAAAAGCTGCCAAACAGTCTTCTAAAGTTGTTGCACCATTCTGCATTCCCATAAACAAAGATTGAGTGTTCCAATGGCTCCTCTTCCTTACCAGTATTTGGTGTTGTCTTTTTTTTTTTTTTTTGCCAGTAGCAAGACTTGGAAGCCAAAATGTCTCCTGAAATGGGCAGACTTCCTGGCATCCCTGGACCAGTAAGTGAAGCAAAAAGTCATGCCACTTCAGCAAAGAACTGGGCATTGGAGAGAAGTCACAGGGGCTGGTAGCAGCTCCCACAGATTGCAGACTGGGTGGCACAGCAGGAACAGCTCAGCAGGAGTCAGTGCCTAGAGCAAGCCCTCCCAAGCAGAGCTCAGAAGTGATCAGAGGACAGAGGACATCAGTTCTGCAGAGAATTGCTAACCAATCCTAGGCACTGGGATGAGCAGAAATCCACTCACAGACTTGTTGCTCACACACTCAGAACCCTGCTACCCAAAACATGTAACATTGACTCCAATCTGGGGGAGATAGAATATACTTGACTATAATAAGCACAAAAAATGCAATTTCTATAACAAAACAAAACAAAAAGATACAACTATAAAACAAGGAGAATCAAAAATGAATCTATGGAGATGGAGTAAAGTTGAAAGTGTCAGCATGGATCTGTGATTTATATCATCTATAATATACACACATATATGTTTGTGTGTGTGTGTGTGTGTGTGTGTGTGTGTGTGTGTGTGTGTGAATATATGTTCACAAAAAGAACCTGGAAGCAAACATACCCCAATAGCATTGAACTCATCTAGTGTTCTGATATTGGTTTCTGATGCCATTCTTCAATAAAAGGGAACAGAGAGTCCCGTGTATTATTCTTAGTTGTGCAACTATTCTGAAAATATTATTTCCTAATAAAGTTAAAAAATTTGGCCTAGCACAATGACTCAAGTCAAGAGACCAGCCTGGGCAACTTGGTGAGACCTTGTCTCTACAATAAATCATAAAATTAGCTTGGTGTGGTAGCACTTTTCTGTAGTTCTGGCTACTTTGAAGGCTGAGGTGGAAGGAACACCTGAGCCCAGCAGGTCGAGGCTGTGGTGACTGTCAGAGTGCCACTGCACTCCAGCCTGGATGACAGAGTGAGATTACAACTCAAAAATAAAAACAAAACTAAGTATCTAATCTTCCCATAGGAATTAGCAATAGCACTTCCTAGAATTTATCCAAATAATTTGAAAAATTCTTCCCACACAAGAACCTGTACATCGATGTTTATGGCAGCTTTATTTTATAATTGACAAAACTTGAAAGCAGCCAAGACATCCTTCAATAGATTAATAGATAATTAAACTGTGGTACATTCAGACAATGGGATATTATTCAGTGGTAAAAATAAATGACCTATCAAGCCATAAAAAGACACGGAGGAGACTTAAATGCATGTTACTAAGTGAGGGAACCAATCAGAAAAGGCTACATACTGTGTGATTCCAACCATGTGACATTCTGGAAAAGACAAAACTATGGGGACAATAGAAAAACCAGTGATTTCTAGGGGATAAGGGAGAGGGAAGGATGACTAGGTGGAGCACAGAAGATCTTTAGAGCAGTGAGGCTACTCGGTATGATACTGTACTAGTGAATAAATATCATTATACAAACACATGGAATGTACAACACCAAGATTGAACCCTAAAGTGGCTATGAATTCTGGGTGACAATAACCTGTCAATGTAAGATCATTGATTGTAACAATGTACCACTATGATGGTGAATGTTGATAATAGGGGAGGCTCTGCATGTATAGAGCAGGGAATATATGGGAATTTTCTGTACATTCTGATCAATTTGGTTGGGAACTTAAAACTGCTCTTTCAAAAATTGTTTTGTGAATACCCCCAATGAGCAGCCATCTTAACATTGCCTAAATCTCATGTTTTTCTAGCACTTCACTTGACTTACCCTCTGATCACTAGCCAAGGACAGAACCGGTTTGTCAGAGGGAGCCATTAATAATTGTTTTACGACCCCCTCTTCCCAGCTTGTTTTGTACTAATTAGCTTTTCTATTTCAAGTATATGCCTCCACCCATAAGACTCAATTTAACCTAATCAGTGCTTTGTGACCATCATGACAGACAGACTCCACCACCATGGCAGCAATCATGTGACTAACCCACCCATCTGCCTGCTGTTTGTCACCTGACATTCGTACTTGCACTTACCAACCCCTTCTTGATGATGTAAAGCAGACCACCACCCAATCGCCTTAATACTTTCCCCCATCAAAGGGAAGAGGATTATAAGGACTCAACCACGAGCAACCAGTCGCCATTTCTGGCCATTCCCAGGCCATAGTGGTCGTTGCCTTACTAAGCTATGGTGTGGCCATGTGCTCTTTGAGCAATGGCCAAGCCCTGTTTTCCTAAACTTTGTCCCCCCCCCCCCGCTTCCTTGGGAAGGTGAATCCCCTCTTTCTTTCTCTCTCTCCCCAATTTATTTTCTAAATACATGGTATGTTCTAATCTAACTTCTGTATAATTCTTTGCATATTTCATGTGGCATCAAATTGCACAATAGACACCCACACCCCCAATGGGCCTGACCTAACATTCTGGAGGTCCCTCTGGGAGTGTGCTCTAACGTTTTTGGAGGTTCCATCAACATGTGCCCTAATATTTTGAAATTTAAAAATGAAAAATTTTAGTGTGTACATTATTATTATTATTATTATTATTATTTTTTTTTTTTGAGCTGGAGTCTCACTCCATCGACCAGACTGGAGTGCAGTGGCCGCTCCCGGCCACCGCAGCCTAGACCTGCTGGGGCTCCAGCAATCCTTACACCTCAGCCTTCCAAGTAGCTGGAACTACAGGCGTGTGCTACCATGCCCGACTAATTTTTGATTTTTTGTAGAGATGAGGTCTCGCCAAGTTGCCCAGGCGGGTCTCAAACCCGCGAGCTCAGGCAATCCACCCAAAGCCTCCCAAAGCGCTGGGATTACAGGCTGAGCCACCGAGCCCGGCTTAGTGTGTACATTATTATTCTAATGTGACATGTCACTATTGCTAATAAATGAACATATATTAAAATAAAAAATAATTTTCTGAGTGTTTTATATCATGCAAGTCTCTAGCCATTTTACTTCAACTCCTTTAGGGGAATAGAAAACTGATAATGATAAAAGGTGACTAGGAAGATTTTGAGTAAGGAACTATATATAAATATAGGTTAAGACAGACACACAAAAAAAACAGGTGATGACAAAGAACTGTCAGGTAACAGGTGCTAGATTGGGCATGTAAGTAAATAAGAAACATTTAATAAAGACTTTCAAAGTGGACTGATGGGAAGGAATGAAAAGCACAGAAATACTCACTCCTAGATCTGAAATTATTTAGAGATACAGATGAGCAGAGATGTTGGACCACCAAGAAAATATGGTAGTAAGCAGTGAGCAAGGCATTAGTTTAAGAACACAACCCTCACTGCTGGTACTGTTAAGAAATGATGCTGGTAAGAGAAAATCCCAAGAGATATGAGAATCAAAGCAATTATTCACTGCAGAGGCATTGGCGCCAGGAAACAATGGTTGGGTTTAATTATTTGCAAAAGGTGTCGAGGAAGATAATTGACGTTAGCAACAAAGCAGTAGCCAGGTGAGTGGACCTGGAAATCAGTCTGAGGCAGACTCTTGGTAGCCATGACTTCATGCTGAGTTACTTAAAAATGAAAACAGCGCTCTTTAGATTAGTTGTAGATCAGATGAAGAGGTTGGAGAGAAATCAGCTGTAAGAAAGAATAACTATTTAGGCCGGTTATTATTACCATGCAGAGAAACACACTCTCTCTCTCTCTCTCTCTCTCTCTCTCACACACACACACACA
>NW_007246989.1:143404-288090 GCF_000164805.1 Carlito syrichta
CATGCAATCTATTGCATATATTTCCCTACCTTCCTGAAATCATTATATTTGAACTCTAATCATATATCTAATTTCTTTATGTTCCTATTTGTTTTCTTATCTCACATCCTCTCTTCATTAAGTCATTCTCCCTTACTTTTTATTCTGTTGTGTTACACACACACACACACACACACACACACACACACACACACACACACTTCAATCAGGAGTAAATAAACAAAATCAAATAAAGAAAATTGATGTTTAAGTCATACACCAGCAAGTATACTCTGTTTTATGACATAATGTGCAAGACACAGGACCTTCCCATGTTTCCTCTTTGTTAAGTCAATATTGCAAAGTTGGTGTGCCTATTTCCACCCTAGTGAACAGAGCACCATTAGTTTGAGAACAAAGGAACTGCCAGAGCCTTAAGGCAGCTTCAGAACAGCAGGAAACAATAAATGGATTGATGTCAATCAAAGGAATCTCAGCCTGCAGCTGAACCATAGGAAATATGTCCCAATTTGGTAATTGCTTCACAGTTCTGTGATGTAGTAAATTGTTCTTTTTAAATTCTGGACTTATGGTAAATAAAATTTTATCTCGTTAACGAAAACTAAACTACCAATGCATGCAAAAGGTCTTGGACACTCTCTTTTTCTTGCATATCATCAAAGCCCTTGGAAATACTCAAAACCTAAGGATGTATTCCAAAAAAGTATTTCTATTGCTTAGAATTCTAAAACAGAACTATGGTATATTTAAAAAGTATTTAGAAGCCGGGCTTGGTGGCTCAGCCTGTAATCCCGCGCCTTTGGGAGGCTGAGGTGAGTGGATTGCCTGAGCCCGCGGGTTCGAGACCCGCCTGGGCAACTTGGCGAGACCTCATCTCTACAATAAATCAAAAAACCAGCTTGATGTAGTAGTGCGCACCTGTAATTCCGGCTACTTGGAAGGCTGAGGCGGAAGTCTCACCGGATCCCCAGCAGGTCGAGGCTGCGGTGACTGGGAGCGGGCACTGCACTCCAGTCTGGGCGACAGAGTGAGACTCCAACTCAAAAAAATAAAAATAAAAAATAAAAAAGTATTTAGAGTCTGTATTTCTAATAAGATGAATTTGTGTATCGAGAAGAACTTTTCAAAGCAGCAGCTTGGATTCCTATGTTTGTGGCTTTGTTCATATACATTTCAAAATCATACCAAGAAAGGCTATATATCAAAGGGTCATATTTGCAATGTATAGCAATAAAAATATCGTGTTCTCTGGGAATTTCTTATATAGTCTTCTTTAATTGTATAATTTTTAAATGCAGTTTTGAAAAAATTATTTTTTCTGTGACAATAATAATGCTGAATTTTTATCAATGATATGTCTTATGAATCATAATTCATCTTGACCTAAATAATGAAGTAGGTAGGGTGTGTATTTGTGATTCTTCAATTCTACAATAATACATTTTATTTTCAGGAAGTCATGTCATTATCAATGTCATCACTATAATTACAGTGATTATCATTATAAGCACCATCATCACAATCAACAAAAACTAAAATGATATTTATCAAGTGCCTAATAAATGCTAAATTCTGTTACTAACATGCATTGACACATTAATAATAGATCAACATTTATTTCTTACTTAATAAAAATAAAATTATAATCCCAGTGCTTTGGAAGGCTTAAGTGGGAGTATCACTTGAGGCTAGGAGTATGAGACAAGACTAGGCAAAATACCAAGAACCCATTTCTACAAAGCATAAACATAAATAAATAAGTAAAAATGAAATTATTAAATACTATTTTCAATACATTTAAAATTAAGGACCTGAAACCTAAAGTGATTGGTAGAAAATGCTATGATGTCACATACCTAGTAAAAAGTAGGACATGTTCTATCATTAAGTTTCTACATTGATAGCATGTACCAAAATTGGGTTTTGTCAAAGCTTAGAGTCTTAGAGCTTTTCAATTTTGATAGATAGCTATAACAAAAAGAGATACATCATAAAGCTTAGGGAAATATGAAGATAAGCCTCCATAAAGCCAGAATTAAAAAAAAAAAAAGGCTTTACATTCTATCTGAGAGTAAACTAGAAATAAATTCTACTGAGCAGGTGAGGAACAAGAAATTTTACTTATTCCAAGGATAAATAATGGATGGAGAAAAACATTTCCTCTGAGCATAAAAATGTTCTCACATAGGTACTCAGTCTGAATTCATAAGATTCGCTCTACTTGTGGTCTTAAATACTTCAAATAAAGAATTTAGTTTAAATAGTCTTTTTGTTAGTGACTTAGGTAACTGGAATAAAAAACACAAATTCTTTCTAGAAGAACTTAACTTCAATTTCAGCCTAAAAGTATCCCCATAGGTTAAGGTATGAAGAATATAAAATAGTGAGCAGCCAAATATCCAAAAAAGAGCAACTCAAAAAAAATCATGATTGAGAATCAGCAGGAAATTAAACATATACATGCACACATCAACATTAGACCTAGAATCTAAGCCTAGAAGTACAACTATAAATACTGGCATAGTATAGTTAAGAAATAGCTAAATAGAGTTTACTTGAATATAACAAGTAATACTTTAAAATATATTCAACAAAAAAATACAACTGATAAGAAGTAGTTTAAAAAGAGTTATTGAATTGGAAGGCGGGACTAAAAAAACCCAAAAAACCAAAAAACAAACAAAAAAGCTCAAGGCATTCCAGAGACACTAAATTATGAAAATGATTAAAGAATAGTTAAAATACAAAAAGTAAAAATAAAAACTCTAAGAGTGATACAATTGGTATTCCAAAAAATGATAATCGAATGAATAGAAACTAGACAATATTTTAAAATGTAATCACTGAAGATATTCAATAATTGGTGAAAAGATCAATTTCAGATTCAAAGGACCCAAGGAATCCCAAACACATTAAATAAAAGAAATCCTCAACTGGACAATTTTGTTGGAAATTACTCAACATCAAAAAAAGAAAAGAAAAAAAAACACATAAGTAATGCAGGCCAAAAAACAAAACAAAAGGCTAACTCACATAGTCAAATGACAGTTAAAAATAAGATCTGACTTTTAGATTTTTATTTTTCATTTTAAAGTTGTAGGGTACAATTCAGGATTAGTCATAGAAGTGTTCTGTTAAGCTGCCCGTCTCCTATCTTTTCCTACTCTCTTGTTTTCTTGACCTAACATTTGGTGCTGAAACCCGGGAACGGGGTTTAAGGTCCTACCACAGACCAGCTCCTAAGTTGTTCCCATGCCTAGTCCCATTCTCCTCCATCCATTCTCCCCCATCCTCTCTTCTCTCTCACCCTTTTCTTTTTTCCCCTCTCCCCAACTCGGGCAGCTCCAGCAGGATCTTTTCCATTGCTGGACACTTTATCTAACATTGATCACTTATCAGTGGGTGAGTTTTTCCTTTCCCCTGCTCTGTATTCCTCTCTTTCACTCCTTTCTGTCCAGGACAGAAATCCCATTGTAAACTCGGCGCCAGGTGAGAGGTCTCCTTCATCCACCACTGGGTCTTACCCAGGTAGTCATGGTCGTTGCTTTTCAAGAGTTCACCCTTAAAGCAAACTTCCACACTCCATAGAAACAGTTGAAACATGTGGGGATGCCCTGTCTTTTCACTGTTTTTCACTCTCGGGTGTCAAGAGCTCCTGGGGATAAAATTACTCACCCCTCTAAAATTCTTTAAATATGAGTCAAGTCTCCTCTAAACCTTCCCAAGACACCCCTCTTGGATGTCTTCTTTGCAACCTCAAAAATGTAGGTCTTACTCTAAGACCACAGCATCTCATTTTCCTCTGTAATACAGCTTGATCTCAATATCAATTAAATAATAATAACCGGTAACCTGAAAACATGACCTCTAACTCCCCAATTCTCCACATTCTTAACAATTTGACTTCCAAATTCTCTGTAACCTCAACAATTCACTCTAACACAATAGAAAATGGTCTGAGGTCCCCTATGTCCAAGCTTTCCTCTATTTCTGATCTAAGCCCTCCCTTTGTCAACTCTGTACTCCTTAGCAAATTTTACTCTTAAATAAAAAGCCCCAGAACCCCTCTGCCTCATCTCCCCCACCTCACCTCCATCCTCTGCTCCTGCGACCCCTATTCACAACCTCCTCCTTCCTTTTCCCTCTCCCCCTTACACTCACTTTTGTACCCAATGTCCTCTGTCCCCAGTTGTCCCCAAAGTTTTGCTCTCATCCTTTCTCTCAGAGAGGTGGCTGGGTCAGAGACTTACTATGAGTTCTATGCTCCTTTCTCCCTGGGTAATATCTCTCAAATTAAAAACACCAGGGCTCCTTTACATTTAACCCTACTATTTACCATAAGAAATTCCTCTATATTATCCAGTCCTATGACCTTACCTGGCATAACCTATATGTGATTTTTTTCCTCCTCTCATTCCCCAAAGGAGAAGGAACTCATGTGGGCAGCAGCTCAATCTCATTCTAACAATCTACTTCAGCAAAACCCAGTTTATAATTCCATAGATGCCATGACAGTGCCCCACACAAAGCCCTCCAGGGTTTGTCAAATTAACTCCCCAGAAAGACAAAAAGGAGTCATATCATAACTTGCCTATTAGCTAGAATGAATAAGGAACCTCAAAAAACAGTTAATTATGAAAAAATCAATTACTCAAAGTTCTGACAAAAACCCTGCCCTTTTCTTCTTCCTTCAGACACCATGCTTAAATATACTACTTTTACCCCAAATTCTAATAAAGGTAATATTTACTTACACCTTCATTTTTTCTCTCAATCAGTCCCAGACATACATTAAAAAAAAAATCTTCAAAGATTAGAGCATGATCCCCAAACTTCACATCAGCATCTTATCAAAACTGCTTTTAAGGTTTTTAATAATAGAGATGAGGAGCAAAAAGCTCAAAAATGAAGAAGAAATCAGACCAGACACCAACTACCAGCAGCAGACCTTCAAAAGGGTTTTGATGGCTCCAAAAAAACCTTCCAATTCCCAAGATATTCCTGTCCACCACCAGGACAATGCTACTAATGGGGCCGGCCAGGATACTGGGCAAAGGTGTGCCCAAGTCCTAGGCTGCCCCCAACTCATGTTCTATTTGGAGAAGAAAGGACACTGGAAGTCAGATTGTGACCAGCAAGATTCTCCCTCCCATTTGGTCACTTCTAACAATCCCAGGTATCCTCATCCACAGCCAGGACTGGTTGAATTCCTTGGCTTGGCTACTGACGACTGACAGCACCCAGGGTCTGCTGCCCCCACCACCCTCGTCACTGGTACCATCACAGAACCTAGAGTAATGCTGTCAATATCTGGTAAACCTGTCTCTCTGAACATAGAGGCTTCATACCCAGTCTTGCCAACATATGCAGGACCCCTCCTTAACTCCTCTAACTCCATTATCAAAGTAAATAAAATATGTTTCACTCCTAAAATGACCAAGCCACTACTCTGCTTTCTATCCAACACATCCTTCACTCAATCCTTTTTAGTTATTCCATTGTGCTCCACACTATTGTAGGAAAGGATATCCCAACAAAGTTTCAGGCTTCCATACAGTTTGCCCTCTTACAATTCCACCCCTCTTCATTTTAATTTGCCACCCAGATGCCTCTTCCCCCCATATCCTCTCTTTCCTCCCTGTTTTCCCTTATAAATCCTAGAGTCTGAAATATTTCCACACCCAATGTTGCATGCTACCGTACCCCTATCATGGCCAGTCTACAAAACTCCTTGTCCTAATTTAAACAACACCAATACCCTTTAAGTCCACCAAACTTAAAAGGATTCAAACTCATGATCTCCAAATTGTTCCAGGCAAATATCTTAAAACCAACCAACTTGACTGGGTGCAGTATCTAAAGCCTGTAATCCCAGCAGTTTGAAAGGCCAAGGCAGGAGGACTGCTTAAGACCAGGGGTTGAGGCCAGCCTGGGCAACTTGGTAAGTCTTCATCTCTAAAATAAATTTAAAAATTAACCAGACATGGTAGTTCATGCCTGTAGTTTCAGCTACTTGGAAGGCTGAGGAGGAAGGATCACCTGAGCCCAGCAGGTCGGGGCTGTGGTGGTCACGAGCATGCCACTGCACTCCAGTCTGGGCAACAAAGTGAGACTCCAACTCAAAAAAAGAAAAGAAAAGAAAAACCAACCAACTCTTTTCACATCAGCCCCATACTAACTGTCAAAAACCCACATAATTTATACCTGTTTATCTAAGACCTGCGTATTCTTAATCCATCCACCCTATCATTTCAAACCCCTACACTCTGCTCTCTCATTCCACCTAACACTCTCCGCTTCTCCATCATAGACTTAAAAAACCCTTCCCCTTGACACAACTTGCCAAAATCTCCTTGCCTTCACCTTAGTAAACCCCAACTCACATAATTCAACACAACCTAGACGGTTCTGCCACAAGGCTTCAGTGACAATCCCAACCACTTTACACAAGCCCTTTCTCAAGACCTATTTAATTTAAACTTAGCCCCCAGTACCCTTCTATAATATGTTAATGAGCTTCTCATGTATAGTCCCTCATATAATCTTTACATTCAACATATGTCTCATTTACTCAACTTTCTGGGAAAACATAGATAGCAAGTATCTCCCACTAAAACCCAAATTGCCAAAACAAAAGTAACCTGTCTCGAACTCACTATAATTCCTACAACTCAAGCCATTTCCCCACACAAAAAAACCACCTCATTTAATACATGCCTATACCTGCCTCAAAAAGGAATCTCCTTTCTTTCTTTTTTTTTTTTTGAGTTGGAGTCTCACTCTGTCACCCAGACTGAAGGGCAGTGGGCACGCTCCCAGCCACCGCAGCCTCCATCTGCTGGGCTCCGGTGATCCTTCCTCCTCAGCCTTCCAAGTAGCTGGAACTACAGGCGTGCGCTACCACGCCCGGCTAATTTTTTGATTTATTGTAGAGATGAGATCTTGTCAAGTTGCCCAGGCGGGTCTCGAACCCACGGGCTCAGGCAATCCACTCACCTCAGCCTCCCAAATCGCGGGATTACAGGCTGAGCCACCGAGCCCGTCTTCTTCTTTCTTTCTTAGGCCTCACAAGATATTTTTAATTATGGCTACCTAATTTTTATCTATTAGCCTAGTCTCTTTACAAGGCTTAGCTTCACAAGGTCCTATCCACAAACCTTTAATACACTCATACCCAATTAATTATCATTTTTACAGACTCAAAGAGGCCCTTCTAAAGACCCCAGCCCTAAGACTGCCAAACCCTACCAAACCTTTCATCTTATATGACCCCACAAAACACAACATTGCCCTTACAACTGTATATCTGTCCTATGGCAATAATTCACAGGTCATAACATATCTGTCAAAACAACTCGACTCTGTCATGCCTCTCAGTTCCAGGCACTGCCAGTACACTCATAACCAAAACACTAAAACCAACACTCTAACAACACATAACTGTCTCCTTTTCCATACCCACAGCAGTGAAAATTACAGACCTTACACACTTAATACACAATTCAAAATTGAAAAGGGCCCCTAATCCTACATTTCACACACCTCCACCCACACCAAAGCCTCCTAAATAGACTTCATTTCCCACAAGTCCTACCTCTCTTCGGCTAACAAAAATTCCTAAATTCCCCAAATCTCCTAAGTCACACGCCAAAAAGGGCCCTTAATAACTCCATACATATGGATGTTCTTTTAATAATACTACCAATTGTCGCTGCTATAATATTCATCATAGCCTATATTATCAGATTTTTTTAATCAAAAACCTCCACCCTATAACACCCTGTAAACTTCCTTACTTCCCTAAACTAATAAGCCCCACCTTCAATAATTTCTTATATGTCCTTCATTCTAACCTTGCTTTTTACCCCTTTAATAATCTTACCTCAGTAAATCAACTTCCCTCAACAATTACAAATCGTTTGTTACAAAGAGACCTGTATAAATTTCTCCCTCAACCTTATCACTTGTTACTCCTTCCTAATGTGCATTTTAGTTTACAACTTCCTTATCACACCATGAAGCTTAACCCTCTCCTACACTGGCGTCTTATTTCTAACCTTATCTCCTTATACATCTCATTCCTACTGACATTGTCCTCTAACAGTTAAGCTCCTTTCATCAATCTCACACACCAGTTCTTACACAGCACACAGCTTCCATTTAACTTTAACTATGAGATTTGTCCATCAATGCAAACCCAGCAGTTTATAGCCATCCCAACCAGCCTAGTCACTTGGGCCCAGACTAGCATGAATTTACACCTCACACTTCAGACACTGTGCCTTTTCCCTAACTCTCTTTCTACCAAAAACCCTAAACCTCCAATCTGAAAACTCACTACCTCTCAAATCTTACTAGCTACCCCAACACCTCTGTCTCCAGTATTCATTTCTCTCACAAGTCCCTTTTAAAAACTCTTTTCTCTAACCTGTGCCAACAAACACTCACTCTCCAACCTTCATGAGACCACCAATTCCAATACCTCGAAACCTAAACATACCCTCTGTAGTTCTCTGGTTCTCCTTCCATTGTCATAGAAAATTATGAATCTGTTTCTGTGTCATCTCTCTGCCAAATCTGCCTACCATTATAATTGCATGGGAAATGCCATGGAAAAATCCTACAAACACACCAATCTACACATTTCTAAACATCTCACAATTCAATACTTCACAACTAATAACTCCAATTTCTTCTTTTCTTTATATAGCCAATCTGAGTTCCAAGTTCTTCTTTTCTTTATATAACCAATCTCTCCTATTAACATATAGTTTCAGACCCTCACCAGAGCTACAATTCCAAGTAAATATTCCATTTAAAAATATAAAAAAGAGGAAGATGCATAGTTAGCCTCCATTAGCTATAGGTTTTGTCTTTCTACCTAGGGAATTTTCTTTCTGTATGGCACTTCTTCCTATCTCTGTCTACTTGCTAATTAGTCAGACACTTGTACTTTAATACGAAACTTCAAACATCAGTATTCTACCTGACAATCAGACTGTTCAAATCTCTCTATCAGTCTCAGTCTCTTTCTCTGCAATTAAGTCCAAAAGGACAATTCAACTCCTGCTCTTACTAGTAGGATTAAACATTTACAGTCAAATTCATTAGCTGGGATAGTGCTCCAAAATAGGAGAGCACCTAAATTCCTAACAGCTAAAAAGAGGAGTATCTATACATACTTCCCCCAAAAATGTTGCCTTTTGTTAATAAATCATTCATAGTTCAGGATGCAGTCCATAGACTTCAAAACCAGGCAACAGAACTCAAATGGCAGGCTGCCAACATGGTGGGATGGATCATCACTCTCTAACTGGATGCCCTGGATAGCCCCACTTCTTAGACTACTCATCCTTCTCTTACTTACCTTTGGACCTTGCCTTTTTAACCTTATTCCCCATTTTGTCTCGAAATGCTTTTATTCAAACTAGCAGAGGAAAACGTGTGAACGACATCCTCCTGCTTCACCAACGCAAATTTCATAACCTTCATTATGAGCAAGTATGCAGCTTTAACCCCAAGAAGAGCACCATAAAAGTTTAACCCCAAATTAACTCCCCACCTCAGCAGGATGTAGCCAGATGACCTACCACTCCCCTCTTCCCATACCTATGCGTCTTCCTCTCTGATTTATCTATATATAATATGTAATGAAAAGGCAGGAATGTTATCCCAGGTATTGCCACCTTAGATAGGCCCCTCCATTTTCCCAGCTACCTCAGGATGGAAAATTCTGCAAACATCCTGACATATGTAGCACCTTCAAACATCCGGCCATATTTAGCACCTAACCTAACCCCAAGACTTCCTCTCAACTTACTTAACCACAAGCCTTAGCTATGCCCTAGCAATACCCATTGCAAAAATTTTTCCCCAAGCCCTATAACTGCCCTAGCCTGTAAGCAAGAGTGGGCTTCAGTTTTCTGGAGTCCCCTTCGCAGGTTCTCCTCCTTGGAATTAGACTCTGTTGCTGTTGAGCCACCAGTCTACTGTCTCTCTTTTCCTATCCACTTGTTTTCTTGACCTAACAATAACATCAATAAATTACAAAGCCATTATTTATAATATACAAAAGTGGAAGCAACCCAAATGTCTAATAACAGATGCTTGAATGAACAAAGGTTTGTGTATTCACTTAATACAATATTATTAACCCATAAAAAGAATGAAGTGTGGATAAGTCCTGAAAACATTTTGCTAAGCAGAAGAAGCAAAGGATAAAAGATCATATATTGTATGATTCCTTTTATTTGAACTGTCCCAAATAGGAAAATCCAAACAGACAAAATTATATTGGTGGTTTCCAAGGAACAGAGAATGGGGGTGAGGCTTAGAGACACAGGACTTCTTTGTAAAGCATGTTTTGGAATTAGTTAGTAGTAATAAAGGCAAAAATCATGAATATTCCAAAATATTAAAAAACCCACTGAATTATAGATTTTTAAATGACTAAAATGATATATTTTGTGTTATTTTAATTTCATGTCTATAAAAACTGTATAGAAAAATAAAAAAAGCAACAAGATAAAATGTATTCTTATAAATATTATGAAAAGATCATCTAATTGCACCAATATAAAATAAGTTAAATGAAAAACATTCTAACAATATAGAGGAATGTTTTGTAATGATAGGAGACTCAATTTACAAGGAATATATAATTATTCTAAACTTAAGTGTCCTTAATAATATGACTTCAAAATCATATAACACAACCAACTTACTGAACAACAAAGGAGAAATACACAAATATATAGCATAGCAAGATTTTAACACAGTGCTCATAAGTGAAAAGAAATAGAGAT
Source organism: Carlito syrichta (assembly GCF_000164805.1). NCBI lineage: Eukaryota > Metazoa > Chordata > Mammalia > Primates > Tarsiidae > Carlito > Carlito syrichta. The sequence continues at coordinate 154,210 of NW_007246989.1, forward strand.
ATTTAAGCTTAGTAAAGATATAAAAAATTTGAGTAACATAATTAACCATTTTGAATTAAATGACATATATGGATGCTTTATACTCCAAGTGTGAGTACAAATGCATTTACAAAAAATTGGTCACGTTCTTGGCTATAAGTAAGTTGTACCACAATTTCAGTAATTAAAATAATACAGAATATGTTACCTTACACCAGTACAATTAACACAGAAATTAAAAAATAAACCAAAAACCTCTACATATTTAGAACTTGAGACATACAATGTCTGAATCTAGAAGTCCCATGAGTCAATGAAAAATTTAAAGTAAATGTTAGAAGATATGTTAAACTATATGAAAATAAAATACTGTTTACTGAAAAATATAAGTGCAGATCATAATGTTTAAAATAAATTATATAATCTGAAATATATATATTCAAAATAAGGTTAAGGTTAAATGAACTCATTTTTATCTCTAAAGATCTAGAAAAACAGTCTCAAAGAAAGCTGAATAAAAAAATCATAAGATAAGACTAGAAATCAGTGAAACATAAATAAAAAGATAAAGAATATCAACAGTCAATTATTAATTTGAAAGGATTATCAAAAATATAAATCACTAGGAATATTTATCTTTAAAAAGAGAAACTAAGGACAAAGATAATCAAGAATGACAAAGACAACGTCAATGCAAATCCTGCATATATTTAAAAATTCACCAAATTTATTTTGAAGGACATTCCTCCAGGGAGTTTGAAAATTTAGATGAAATAAAAAATCCTCAACAACACCAATTGCAACTTATCAAAACTTCAAAAGTCCCAATTATCATTGATGAAATAAACTCTATAATTAAAAACCTTTACTCTCCTCCAAAGCTCATACACACACAAAAGGAAACCTTTTCAGTGTCATATGGTTTCATCAGTGAAAATGAGACAGACAATAAATATATAAAGAGTTTCAACATCACTAGCCATCAAGGAATGCAAATTATAACTTTTGTAAGGAGGTACTATTTATATAATGAAATTATTTAGATTAGATACATTGTTTGAAACATTGACAGCTCCAAGTATTAGCAAAAATATTAAAAAACGAGAACACATATCCATTGATGATGGATGTATTGATTGCATAATCGTTTTAGAAAACATTTTAAAATTGTCTACGAAAGCCCAACATATACATATCCTTGACATTAACATTTAATCTTGAATATGTATCTAATATGCCCTTCTATTAGTGTCTACATGATACTTATATAAATATAAGTTATATAAATCATATAGTGGGATAGGCTACAATAATGAAAACAAACTGTAGATAAATGTAAAAGTATGACTGTTTTTCACAGCTATACACAGTTGATTGTAAAAAGTCAGAAATTATTTTAAAAACATTTAAAAAACTTGTAATATGGTGGCAATCAAGTGCAAAGTTCAGGAAGGTAGATAAGTGTAGGGATGTGGGATGTTGAGTCGTGTCTACAGTGTTTAGAGTTGATTCTGTGAGTTGATTAGCTGATTGGCTAATTTATGCTGTCTTCAGTTCCATGTTTTTTTTCTAACCCACTGTAAAAAGCTTAGATTTCTGGTTGACTGTTACTACAAAAACTGTCAAGGGACTTAAGAAAAGCATACATGCACAAGGACAAAAAGAAAGGAAAATAGGATGAGATTAGATGACAACAGAAAAAGTTTAGCAACTGGAAGATATCTGAATGGCCAGTAAATCCCCTCATATAAAAGTTTAGCCTTAATTGTCAGTGGAAAATGCTAAGAAACAATCCCAGTTTCACTGCAAGACCTACACAAGTTTCATGGATTGATGACAACATGTCCCAGGATGTTGGATAACAACAAGATCCCCTCCATCCTCCATCTATTCGGGTCACTGCCTTCCTAGAAGACTACCAGAAATGCATTGTCTGGAAATAATAAGACAGGTTAGTAGACAAGTTAAGGACGAAAACTTGTCTGACTAAATGTAAGGGAATTAAAAATCAGTTCATGTAATAAATGTGGAGAATGTTCGCCATCTCTCTACTGGCTCAAATACTCAGGGGATAATTCTTCAAAGCAGGTGATTGAAATACTTTCCCTGAGGGAATCAAATCGCTTAGATGTAAAGACTAGAAAATTAGATCACCAGATAGCCAAATGGTTAGATTGGTCTTGCAATGATAGATAGGTAGATAGATAGACGATGACGATGATGATGATGAAGAAGATAGATAGATAGACAGATAGATGGATGAGATTGGTGAATGGCTGAATGAAATGATCCATGAATGAATGATAAATAGTTATAGTTAGATATAGATAATATATAGATATTTGAGATAGAGAGGGAGCAAGAAAGAGAGATACGGTAGATGGATGAGTAGATGGATGGGTGAATGAATGCAGAGGTGGATGGATGGATGGATGGATGGATGGATGGATGGATGGATGGATGGATGGATGGATGGACAGACAGATGAATAGTAGTTACTTGAGAATGCTGACTTCAGGGATTGAGCATAACAAAGTTTAGCTACATCAATCTATAATGAAACTTACACTCTACAAACCTCACAGAAAATGAGTCCCCAATCATCTTCGAATACTCCATTCTCAAACATAAGTAAAGAGACAAAGTTCCACACACAACTGAGGACAAGCTTTAATACGATATCAGAGGCTATTGAACAGGAAAATAACCAATTTTAAAGATACAGGGACTCTGCAGATAAATGAAATCAGGAAACAACAAAAACAAATATGTCACTGGTGTCTTTAGAGAGATTAGAGACTGTATGGAATAGGATGATACACATGCACACACATTCTCAAAAGTTAGGGAAAAACATTAGAAAAGAAAAACTCAGTTAAAAGTTTTGAATACAAAGTTGCTTTTATTTCCTAGAAAGCAGAACAGAGAACCAAAAATGGAAAAAAATAATACATTCAGAAGACCAGTCCAAGTTTCAATACCTGAAGTGTTCAAGACAGAACAGAGAAAAACAGAAGTGAGTTTTGTGACTGATATAAAGAACCCAGCAAGAACCCAGGACAGTAATAAAATAGACTCATTCCAAACTCCACCATCATGAAATTTCAGATGACATGAAAAGGATAAAATCTGAACTTAACAAGAGGAGCAAGCCTACTGCATACAAAATATCATGCTTCAGGATACCATTAGATTCTCAACAATATCCTTAGAAGCTAGAAGAATAGACAAAACCTTCAAAACTGAAAGAAACATATTTCTAAATTAGAATTTATTTTTTAAACTGTCAATTATGCATGCTATATTAAAGACAATTTTGGAAAAGGAAGTTCTTACAAATGCAATTCCTAAGTGTTCGCACTTGGGATGCTATGGGGAGTATGCACGACCAGAGGAGGTGAATAAACGTGAAAGGAAACTGACATGAACCGAAGGAGGCTGGGAGCCAACAAGAGGAAGCAGAGAAGGCAGACCTCAGAATGAGGGTGAAGAAAGGTCAGGATGACGTCTGTGAAACAGGCCTGGAAGGAGATCCTCCAGCTTGGAACAGGTCAAAACTCTCTATAAAAAATTTATTACACCAAAGGAAATTCATAGAATAGCAAGTTGATAGAACACTCATGGTGTGATATAAATAAAAATCTAAGTGTATGGGGCAGTAAGAGAAATTAGAACCTTAAAATCAGTAGAGTTGTTCAGAGAATGAACATTAGTCTTGTGATATTTATGGCTCTGTTGTGATTGTATCTGTATTAATATCCTCGCATAAAAGTTAGTATCAGTCCAAGCAAAATTATGGTATAAAATAAAGGGATGAAGGAAAAATTGAAAGATTTTGGGGGAGAGGAAGGGATGAATGCATGGCAAAGCACCATTTCTCATAATTAAAGTACAATAAATGTTGCCACAACGTGGAAATGAATAAGTAGTAACTAAAGAATAATATTTACAATCATAGAGGTAAATACTAAAAAAATAATTAAAAGATGTGAACATGCTAGCCTGTGAGAGAGATTACTGGGGACTGCAGTACCTTAGAAAAGTTAGTGACTCTTTAAGTCACAGAGTTAGAGTATAACTCTAAGAAAATAAATGCCAAATTAAAATAAAACTGTAAGAAAGGAAAATGACAATATCCTGATGGCTATAAAGACTTCATATATTTCTTAAAACTCAAATTTACTTCAACTTGATCATGTTGGCTAAATGTGGATGTTAATAAAAGAAACAAAACAAAGTCTGCCAGGTCTTTTAATGTTTTCTAAAATATAGTCAGGGCATCTGAAGGCACAGAATCTAGAAGGCAGAATGCACAGAGTGAATATATGTTCCATTAATAGGTTGCTAATATTAAATGGCAAGCACAGCTCTGAATCTTAGTTTATAATTCATTTGATGATTCAGAAATCCTGATTATTTTTAGGAGTGAAAAGCACACAATATATGAAATAAGCCTCTATATTTGGTGTACAGCATAGCAAAACCACATGATAATTGCAATTTGCTTCTACTGAATGATAGACCTGTTTGGACACCCTTACTATGATCAATTAGAGTTTTATGCATAATTAAATTGAACAGTTAATTAGTGCACAAAGAAATAAAAAGGTCAATTGATGAATAATGGGAATCTTCACTTGAATAACAAAATACCATTTTGAAGGCAATGACTTCTATGCAATGTCATTTAAATCACTATGCTAGAATCATGAGTCAGATTTTAATTTCAGGTCTAGAAATATTCATTTATTTATAATTAGCTAAATAGATTGTAGCTTTGCAAGAAAACGAACAAATGGTGATTTGTTTATACACTGCCAATCCTCAATCATTAGTTAACATGTAAGGAGCTTAAATAGTTCAGGACACATCATAAATGGCCTATAAATATTATCTGTTATAATCATTATTCCAGACCTGAATGCATGTTACTATTTATTTTGCAGTAAGTTTACACAAATAAGTTTCATGCTCTGTATAGTCACACAGTAGTGAGTGAGTTTTTTTTCATTTTCACATATATTACACATTAAAGAAATACTATTATTTTATTATTTGCTTGTCATATTTTTATAAGAGTTAGATTTTGTGGAATAAAAAATCTCACTGTTTTTTATCACATTTGAGCATGTTTCATTATTTTTCTTTTTTGGTAAGCACCCAAGGGCACATCAGTTTCATGGCTAGCAGGAACAAATACAATATCCTGTTATTTTTGCGATATCAACACTTTGAGTGTTTAGCTTTCTTTTCTTGTATTCATTATTTTGTGATTTGACTGTACTATGACCATATGACAGTTCTGTATGTTAGTATTCCTAGCATATGTCTAACTTATTAAATATAATATTTATTAATTTTCTGTGTAATCAAAATATAAAACAATGAACTGGTTTTAATATATTATCTTGAATTAGTAGTACAAAAGTCAAGAGACACAAATGGTAGATGTAGTGAGAGGTATAGGTGTCATATGTTTTACAAGGTGCTTTTTTTACATTTAACATTACTGAAGTTGAAATATGAGAATATGTCTTACAATCGAAGATGTATGACATTAAAATGAGCATTATTCTTTTTTCATTTTTTAGTGGCACATAAATAATGGCACATGCTAAAACTGATGTTGACTCAGAGTCACTGTAACAGGCGAGGTCTACCAGCATCACACAGTCAACCTTCCCAGACTTCTATTGCGTTTATCATACATCCTTACAGATATGTGCTATCCAGTTTCCTATACATACTGCTAAATTATATATCCTGTTTTATAGCAATGTTAGGATTCTGTTTCATTTGTTTTTTTCCACTAGCTTTATGGAGGTATGATTGACAAATAAAAAATATACAAGGCATACGACGTGATCTTTTGATATACATAAACATTGTGAAATGATCATCACAGTCAAACTAATTAACATCCGTCACATTCTCTGTGAGGTCCTCATTGTTTTCCTTTCAGAGAGTTACATTTCTTCCTGCATTTCATCTTCTTCACCAGTAACCTTCAAGATCTGTGGAGGGTCTGATTTTTCCCTTAGCCTTTGAGAAAGTGCACAACTCCTGGGTCAGAGGAGAAAGCTCTGTTACTTTCAGCAGAACATTCAGCAGGAGCTTTATATGTGCAAGAACTCCCCTTGCCACCAAATTCCAAGGGTGTGACCTAAACAAATTTAGGTGACTGCAGTAACTTTGATTCACAACTGAGGAATCCCTCAATCATGGGAAACTTCTTTTAAAAAAAAAAATAAATAAATAACGGTCTGATGTAAACCTACCTGACCTTTGCTTTGTAGGAGACACTATCTTCCAATCTCTGTCTACTGGATAAAAATCCTTGAAATGATTGCCTGGAGCAAATGCCAATTCATGTTTCTATACGTAAGACTTAGAGCACTACAAGAAACCTTGATCCTGTCTCCCAACAACGTGTGATGCCTTCTGTCAAGAATTGTAGCCAATACTTGTTGGAGTCTAATGCTTATAAACAGTTGTTTTATATATTCTTTCTAGGTTTTACAAATGTTTTAACAGAAGCTAAATTTAATACCAGCTAATTTTTCATGCTCAGGATCAGAAGTCCTTGAGTTAATTTTTAAATAAAATGTATTGAGCCCTTGCTACATGCCAGAGCAGAGACCAAGGTATAATTAAGATAAAAGAACTCCTCAACAAGCTCATGATTTCTTAGCAGAAACATGTATAACTAGCATGAAATTCAGAAGTGCCGTAAACCTATATAACTAGCATGAAATTCAGAAGTGCTGTAAAACGAAGTTACACTTGGTGCTAATCTATAAGAGAAAAGTTAAAGCTAGACAGGATTTGTCAAAGAATAAATCCGAGAGAAGGGATTACTTGAGCTGAGTCTTGAATGTTCAGCAGCAGTTTTACAATTAAATAAGTAGGTAAAGATTATCCCAGGTAAAGGCATGTGAAACACAAGGAAGCCAAGAATGCCCAGGAAATAGTAGCAATATCAACATGACTGGAGCACTGTGAATTATTCTCATTCCAACAGTTTCAATGATCCTTTATGTGCTGATTGCTCCAATCTTATATTTCAGACCATGCACCCACCCTGAGGTTTATAGTTTAACCACCTCCTCCTAGTTTTTACTCACAATGCTCAAAGTAAACAACGCCCCAAAAAACTCAAGCTGTGCTTCTCCTGCCTCCGTGAATCACACTAATTTTCAATGGGTTGCTCGAGACCCTAAGTCTGAGAGCCTTTTGCCACATATCTTTTTATTCACTTCACAAGGTAAACCCATCAAAAAGTCATGCTGATTTCAATTCACTGGAGAAAAGATGATTATTTAAGAAATGATGGTAAAATAAGTAGTTTGATCCTGACCTCTTTAAACCTAAATAGTACTTTTGAAGTTTGTTACCATAGTGTGAACAGTATCATCTCTCACCTGACCTAACTGTTCTCTTGGAACCCACTAATGTTCCTAGCTCATAGATTTTCAAAAAAATAAATGGCCATTGCTTAAAATCCCAAATGGATCATTTCATTCTCCTGGCTAAAACAACCTAGTGTTTTCTCATCCTTCAGTGATGAATGTTGACTTGTACTTACTTCCATGTCTTCTTCTGAGGGAAAGAAAGCAAAGACACTATAAGACATAGTCATTGAACTTCTCTGACTATTTGCAGTGTGCAGTGATCTTTCATATTTTTCAAGGCAAGTTGCCTTCTCAGAAATAATATTGATGCTTTAATAGGAGAGCCAATGCAGATTACCACGTATTCAATACACTAATGTTGGCCATGTCTAAAGAAGAGGGAGGGATAACATGAGCATACTGGACTCAGATGCTCTTCAGTGCTGCAGTCAACTGAGAGTTTAAAAATATTTTGAACCTTGCTCTTATTTTCTCTACTCATGTGGGTGACAAGACTTTTCACTGAGACTTTTCTCTCAATTCTCCTGCAAAAAGAGATCAGCTAGAACAATTGTTGCTACACTTCTGATGGATTTTTAGTCAATTTGTATGTGTTTGTTCTTATAATGATTTTATCAGTGTTGAAGCCCATTGACCTGACAGTAGTAAATCACATGTGTAGTTTGGCCTTAACTCAAATTCAATACTAATGAGTTAGTGAAACAGGCCCAACTTCCCTGTAGAACTAACAGTTATAGTTTTTTTTTAATAAACATATAAATTGACCATCCTGATCTTGAAGATTGAAATTTTGTCTTATCTGATTTATATTCTTTAGGAAACCAACCCTCAGGCATATAGTGTCAAGAGACTAAAACTCACCAGATTAGCACACCCACACAATGAGATGCCAGATCCTACCTACTGCGACTTCTCTCTCTTACCCCTTTCAAGTTCCTGTTTCCTACATCCCTGCCCCACTATATAAACTCCTCACTTCAGTGTGAAGTGGAGGAAAATTGGAGAATGAATCTCTGTTCTCCTTGGCTGATATCATTCCACTAAACCTTCTTCTCTGATAATACCAGTTGTCTCAGTGATTGGCTTTTTTGTGTGGTGGCCCACAGGACCCCAACTGAACCCCTGGTATTGGGGAGCATTAGTGAAGACCAAGTCAGGAGACAGAACACCACAAACGCATTTAAATAGAAAAAGTTTAATAGAAATAATTCCTACCTATAAAGAAGGTTACTGATGAGGGAGAAAAACAAAAACAAAAAAACTCTGACAAATTCAAGAAAAGTGAGCAGATATCAGGGTCTATCCACACCTCTGGGGTTCACAGAATATACTCAATGACTAATAAATGTGGAGAAACCACCTCCCAGTGCTGAGACAAAGACCTCATTGGGGAGGACACAAGAGAGGTTGGCTGAGGCAGGTGCTGTGCTGGTGTAGACACTGGGAGCTCCTTCAGATACCAGATCACCCATAGGGAGCACATAGACTACACGCCATGCAAGAGGAGCTCATGAAGAGAAACCCTTTCTCTTGATGTGTTGCCCCAGGGTCCTACATCCACAACACCTGACCACAGGATGACTGGAAAAGGAAAAGGTTCCATGCATCCAACTCTATCATCCTTCAAGAGGCCGTGGAAGGTGGGTTTGGGACAGAGAACCAACAAATTAATGGCAGGCACTGCCACTGAGACAAATGCAGTTGTCTCCCTGTTTCCATTTTTCCTTCAGCACCATTCTATTTACTTGACTTCTATTGAGAGGCAATATTCATATAGTGTTTGCTTATGTCTTGCTTTTTTTCTTTTTTTTAGTCATATTGTCTCCTTGACCTTGACATTTTTTTCTAAATTTTCTTTCCAGACTCACTTATTATTTTCTAAATTTGATACACCCTCCTCTAATCAACACACCACATTTGACTATCACATTTTAAAATGAACACGTGTTACAGGGACCTCTGCACTCTGAACCTGTCTGTCTCACCAGTTATTTCAGCTCACACCTCACTCAGCACTTGCATGTTCACAGCCTGGGCTTTCTTTGGGTTCTTTGTGTACCACGAAGTTGACACCTCAGAACCTTCATGCTTCAGGTCTGTTTCACTGACACACCCACTTGACCCCTTGTCCTCTCCCACTTCTTCAGTAAACAATAAGCTGCAAGAGAAAGTTGAGTAAAAGAGGGAAAGGGGCAAATGGATGCGGCCTCTGAAGTCCTTGCGCCTCTCCTATCTACCTCCTCCTGTCTGGGCTGGGTCCTTAGTCGCAGAAACACACACCCAAACAGGCCTGAGGACTAGAAGCCTGTTGGAGCTGCATGGCTCCACTCCTCTAGTAAAGCCCAAGAAGGAACAGATCCCATGCACCCACACAATAAACCTCGGAGAAGACACTGCATGTTCTCACTTGTAAGTGAAAGCTAAACTAAGGAACTGCAAAGGTGTAGAGAATGGTTTAACAGACATTGGAGATTCAGAATGGGGAGGGTGAAAGGGGAAAGAAATGAAAAATCACCTATCAGGTATAATGTACCTGTATACCGCCCAGAATTTTTTATCACTGAGCAATGCATCCATGTAACCCAAACCATTTGTACCCCCAAAGCCATTGAAATTAAAAAAAGAAATACTCTTTTAAAAAAATTCTCAGAGTGCCACACACTTTTTCTGAGTCTCTGTTTTCCGAATTCCTTTTATGAGAGCATTGCAATGGCTTAGAGAACTACAAATACAGAAGAAAACTTCCTCAAAGAGAGAAGACTGTAACAGAAGCCTGCTGCCCAGCATATGTGCTCAGAAGCCCTAGATATTGAGAAGCCTGTCTCCAGTGCCTTATCAGCACCTGTGCCTGTGAATAAAAGTCAAAGGAAAACTTGAGGACACTGTGACTTTGCTAAAGTGTTTTCTCTGCAGTGGAACAGAATCTTGGCCAGGATGGAGTTAAGTAGCTGTTCCATTCTCTGCTCACCTGCATTTTTGTGAGTTCATTGCCTACCACTGTTACATTTGTTGTGTTCATTCTATTTTTCCCAACAATGAAAATTTTATGGCACTAGGTTCATCTTGTTTATTTGTATCCTCAAAACCTAGCTCAGGGCTTTGGACAGAGTATGCCTTGATATACTTTTAAATTAGAAAATGAAATCAGTCGAGTTACCTTAGGAAGTGACTAATGGAGCAGACTTATTTATTCATCAAGTGATTAATGAGCATGAGCTATGTGTTTGGTTCTTTATTACGTTTTGAGATAAAATAGTGAAAATATATTTAATAACTTTTTCTTTCCTTTTGGAACCTCCAATCCAGCAAGAATGGAAACTATGGAGTTTGAACAGAAAAATCTTGGTATTATGATTGCTGTCAAGGAGAAATACAGATGGTCAGGCAATGGACAGTCATGGGAGATTGTGCTAGTGACAAGTTCAGATTTGAATGGTCACAGAACTTCCAAAGTCTCAGTTAAGGGGAAATACTAAAGAGAAGATAATCAGTTCAGGAGATGATTGAGGAAACTTAAAATGGTCAAGATGTAGGACAATGGCAGTGGGAATGAGGAGAAAATTGGGGTAGCGATGCTGGCTGCAGATGTTCTTGGAATGAAGGACCTGAAGAAGATGAGGCAGATGCATGTGAGTGGGCCTTGAGTGATCTACTCGTGTTCAGCCTAGCTGGCTATGGTGCTCAGTGACATTTTGTGACAACTGCTCCAGTGTAGGTTGACTCCTTCCCCTATCCATGCAATGGTGTGAATGCATGTATCATCCCTCTAAAATTCATATGCTTAAGTCCAATCATCATGCTGGTGGTAGGGTCTCTGGAAGGGGGTCAGGTCTCAAGGGCTCTGCCCAGTGAATGAGATTAGTGCCCTAATAAAAGAGACTTCAGAGAATAGCCTTCCCTGTCTGTCTTTCCTCTGCCATATGAGGACCCAGTGCTCCTTCTTTCTGGAGGATGCAGCCACAAGGTGCCATCTTGGAAGTAGAGATAAGCCCTCACCAGACTCTGAAGCTGCCAGCACCTTGATCATGGACTCCCAACCTCTAGAACTGTGAGAAATAAACGTCTATTATTTATAAATTACCTTGTCTGTGGCATTTTGTTATAGCGTCCCAAATGGACTAAGACACGGGCCTCCCAGTGTAGAGGCCAGCAAGTAAGAAAGTCCACACTTGAATGTTAGTGTCTTGTTTGTATGTATTAGTCATTTTGGCCACATTTAAACATAGAGAAAGTAATACTACCAGCAGTGACAGCATTAAGAAGCAACAATGACGCATAGTGATATTTTATTTTCCCTGCTCTAACAGGGACCTTTTCTTTAGTTAGGGACTTATTGTACCGCTTGCTATGGACCATTTGCTAAGCCACCCAGATAATGAAATCACTTTGTCATGTTTTGCTGGAGATGCTCATTGTACATGTCCTGGAGCTTTTTATTTCATGATGAGCTATAGGACAGCCAGAGGGATTCCCTGTTTCTTATTACCAACGGCCTTTTTGTGGTCATTGTTTGACTTTAGTAGAGATTTATGATCAGGGGAAAAGAGGTTAAGTAATCTGCCTTCACCAGCACAGCCTCATATTTAGGTTGCTTTATACAAAACGGGCAAGGAATCATTCTTTGCTGTAAACATCACTTTCAGCAAAGTTGAAATTTAAGTGCCTATTGAACATTCACTCAAATTTTCTAAAAACAGAAATAAATAGAGGTCAGCACTACAGCTTTTAGTGTTATTTTCAAGGGGAACATTTATCCTCATATGTCAAGGTCAGCAGACTCAGGCCTTAGAAAGCTTGGGACTCTTCGACGGCCCTAACGCTGACTCCAGTCGTTGTCAAACCGCTCTGTCATCCAGTATTCTGCCCAGACACTATCTTCATGTTTTCAAAATATTTATCAGCTAGTATAATTGTGATAAAGCTTTACATTACAATGAATTAACATGGAAACATTATTTCAAATTATTTCATGTGTGTATCAATTAGGAATCTTCCAATTTCAAGTAGTAGAAGATACCCACCCTCAATATGTTAGCAGCACATGGGATTGTATCATCCCTTAGAAAGGAGTGGTTCTTGTCCCAGAACTCCAGCACTGAGACCACATCAGCTCTTCTTCCTCTGACCATTCTTACATCACCCCTTCCCACCGTGAAGACCAGATGACTGTTGAAGCCTCCCAGGGACATGCTTCCAGATGCCTGTGCAGAGAAAAGAGGTTTTTCTTTTTCATCAAAATTTAAACCAAAAGTTCATAATTTGCTCTGCATTAATTTTGGTCACTAACCCATCCCAGAAGCAATGCCTGTGGGAGAAGACAATGTCCTTATGATGACAATTTAGGCCCTTGTCAGCTGTGGCAATGTAGACCTGGGAGAAGAGTCTGAAGCCCCAAAGGACATGAGCTTTCAGAGTGATGGCTTGCCACAGACATAGAGATACCGTTAATACATAAAGGGAGACAAAACTAGGCAGTTCACATCATCAAATGCCCACTGTGAAGTGTAAGTATAATGTAAACGTGTTTTTACTTACATATAACTTTTTTTTTACAAGGAAGATAAAAATATTTATTAATATCAATGCATCAGATAGCATAGCATCAACATTCATAAAGCCAATATTTTACATCATAAAAGAATAAAAAGACAGAATAATAGTGGTGATGGGAGATGTTAATTTACCTCCCGTGGGACATAGAAGACAAAGCAGGCAACAGCAACAAATAAAACTCTAATGAAATAGTATATCAAAGTGGAATAACTTAAAAACTATATAAAGTAAACCAAATTCAATATTACTAAAGAAAGAATCAAGTGTTTTTCAAACACCTATTCTCAACAACCTGCAAAATGTAGAAACAGTACCAATAATTACTTACATATAACAAATATTGGCACCACTAGGGACTACATAGAAATTATTTTCCTTCCAAATATTAGAGTTTACAATCTACCATGGAAAAGGAATTTTTTTATGTTGTATATACTTAAGGTATACAAGTCGATGTTTGTACATATTTATACATAGTGAAATGGTTGCAATAGTCAAGTAAATTAACATATCCATCACCTCACATAATTATCCTCCTTTTTCGATAAGGGCACCTAAAATCTACTCTCCTAGCAGTAACTGCTGGTATTTAGTCCAACATGGTATAGCACGTGACTGTTTTCTGTTGTCTTAGATTTTGCTCAAATTTGATCTCCAAATTTTCAAAGCAGATGACAATAATACACCTATATCTTAGACACATCTTTGCAGAATTTACTAAGAGATGACAAAATTGATCCTTTGAATATCAGACACCCACTGCCTACATTCGCCTTTCTAAGGGAGAACTGTAATTTGGGAGGAGGGCTTTTGAAGGGAGAGAACTACAGAAGTAGAGAGATTAGAGTATTTTCCTTTTGAAAGAATTTAAATGTAGAAGGTTTTCACACAGTCTATGAATTTTCTTTGTGTTGGATGCAGGTTTGTAAGTAACTGAACATGGTACACTTGTTAATTAGGTTCTTCATTTTATATTTTTATTTTTAAAAATATTTTTATTGACATATAATATTTGTACAAGGTTATTGGGTAAAATGTGATGTTTCAATACATGCATATATAGTGTAATGACAAAATCATGGGGGTTTTTTTTTGTTGTTCTGAGATCATTCTAAATTCTTTTTCTAGCTGTTTGAAATATACAATGCATTATACTTGGGTCCTTTAAATGTGTCTGTCTGCTTGACCTCTCAGTTTCTAGAAACTGTATATTTTTAGAAATGAGACATGACCATTCATTCTCTTCCAAAAATTTTGGAGGAGTCAGTTTCTCCTTCATACTCTGGAAATTTTTCCTTTGTGTGTTATCAGAAAGTCTTATTAGGTGCATACATGTTCAAGATCATTTTGTATTTCTAGTGAAATATGTTCTATTTGTTATCATCATTAACAGTTGTGAAATGATAAATAACCATTCATGCTATAACTAACCTGTTAGAATTGATTTCATTTCTGTGGGTCTACAAATGAGCCCTATTTGTGGCAGAAATGGAGTAGGATCTGAAATGAGTTAATACATACTGTGAGACAAAACAGAGATTGTAAGAAATTTGTCTGCTTATTTCTGCTTGCCAGCATAATTTCACAAAGACCCTGACTCTGTGAGGACATGTAGCTCTCTGGAGAGGCAAAACATAGTTACCCTCATCTCTTGTCTGAGTCACTATACACCTTAGAATTTAGATGACCTACTGGGCATGGTGGTGAGCACCTGTAGTCTCAGTAACTCAGGAGGCTGAGGTAAGAAGAGCACTTCAGTTCAGGAGGTGGAAGCTGCAGTGAACTGTGATTGCAACACTGCAAGCCATTCTGGGTGATAGAATAAGATCCTGTCTCCAAAAAACAAATAAACAACAAATCTACACTGTTTTTTGCCTTTTCCTGCATTTCAGATAACGTCTTACAGAGTTAGTGATTGTGCTTCTGCAATGTATAGCCAGATGAATTCCTACACCCAAACCTTGATGTGATTGTGCTTTAAGGTAACTTCTGAGAAATCTGATGTGATTTTACACAAACTGAACCCCCAGCACCTGTATATCATCATTGGGTCGAAATACTGTGCTGGAACAGTCTGACGGAACCTCTCTGAAGGACTGCTACCGGCTGCAGTCCTCAGTACAAGGCTCGTAAAAAAAAAAAACTAACTTTAATTTTTTAAACCTTGAGGGTTTTGTTGTTGTTGACAATGCAGAACATGCAATGTACGTATTTTTATATCCCATCTCGAATAACTTACTGAAATTTTCAGATGACTGTCTGTATTTTGACCTTTGGGTTGGGCTAAATAATACTTTAAATCATTATCTGTCTACTGTTTTTTATCAGTACTAATTGGTGGTTTGTAAAGCAAACGTCTATAAATAGATGACATATTGCAGGGGGCAACTATTTTTGAAAATTTATTTTTTTCTTCTTCAAAATCTGTTTCTGACTAACTGTATGAATTTGTTGAACTTCAGTTACTCCCAATAAACATTTTTGGACTTTTAAAAATGAGTTTGGATGGCTCATTCACAATCTAAGTGTTTTACTCTGTTTTCTAGATTCCCTGTCATGTCCTCTAATCTCTGATAAAGGTTTTGCTGTTACGTTTATTGTTTTGCATTCACCAGCTTTTTAGATGATTGTTGCTTGTCTGTTATATATCTTTTCTCATTTTCATTCTTCTTTCTGTAGATATTTTAGGAGTATCTCCTTTTAACTTCATATAGAAGAAATTTTAAATTGAATTTTATATCTTAGTATTTTAAGGGATTATTTATATACACGAGTTGAATACTACTTAATTTTCATGTTTTGTCAGGCTTTTAATTTTCTTAAAAATATTATTTCTGTTTTTATTCAATTTTGTCTCCTATTTTAGCAAATTAAGGCAGTAATTCCCTTACCTTGATTGAAAGTGAACTGTATTTTTTTAACCTACCTCCGTGTTGTCATTGAATTATGCCATGAATTATCTCTGTGTTGTCATTGAATTATGCCATGAAAGACCAAGAAATGCAGCATAGGCCTCTTTTCATTTTAGAATTAATATTCTAGGGTAGACAGTTGCCAAAACTGATTTCTTTATAATCTGGTCATAAAAGGAAATATTATAATGTCTTGATAAAGAGTCTAACAGGGGATTGTGTCACCTGAGACTGTTTAGGAATTCTGGTAGGTGACCCTGGTGGAAATAATATGGGAAATAGGCCCTGACCCTAGTCTGACAAACTCATAAAGCTGATTTTTCAGGGGCTCTGTCTACTAGGGTTGGTCTCGATAGAGAGCTTTGTGCAAATGTCCAAATTACAACTTAGTAATTTACACTAATAAACTGTGGATCAAGCAGACAATGTATTTTTACTCATTATCAGAAAATCCTGTCCAGAATTACAGGAGATATCATTGATTGAGTACTTAATCCTTGTCGGATATTTATGCAAATAGCAACATACAGAGTAATTTTTTTTCCAGCTTATTAATGTCCACTTAAAAATAAAAACTGTCTATATTAAGGTGTCTGTGATCTTTTGATATGCATATAAGCTGTGAAATGACTACCACATCGAGCTAATTAGCATACTTATTGCCTCACATAGTCACCTCCCTGTGTGTGGCAAAAACGCTGAAGATCCACACCCTTCAAGTACACACTATACTGTGATAACTGTAGTCACCATGATATTAATGAAATCTCCAGACATCATCCTTACTCCCTAATGGTAGTTAGGGTTACTACTCCAGAGGGGAGAATGAGACAGGAAATAGCTAGAAAAAAGCTAGGCAGACAGACAGGCAGGTCCACAATATAGTAAACTCCCAGCAGGCCTCTCAGGCTCAGTGTTGGTAAACAAGCTCCCTGTGAGCCTCTCAAACCAAAACTTAAGTACTCACTACTGGGATCAAAAAGTAACCAATCAGCTCTCCATTAGACCCCTACCTCATGCCAATTAGTCCTTAATACTGACCAATCAGAGCAGTTATAGCTCACAGCTAGTGCTAGCCAATTGACTTGGACTTAGGGTTATATAAACACCAGGTTTTCAACCCCAGATGGGCAACCCCTTCAGGTCCCCTCCCTCTGTGGGAGCTTTTCTGTCCTCAGTAATTCCTGCTTTCTCAAAAAATAAATAAATAAATAAATCTCCAAAACCTACTCACAGAACTTAAGTGAATCTTTTGAACTGAAACCAGCTCTTGTCACCTTTCTCTGTTCAAATTAATCAGAGGGCTCCCAGGAGAATGGTGGAAACCACTATCCAGAGCATAAATTGGGCATCAGAAAGCACTTCCTCCTCTGTAGAAACAAACCTCTGTATGGATTACATTGCGATCACAGACTACAACCCTGGGCCAAATCCTGCCCATCACCTGTTTTGTAAACAAGGCTAGTAGAATATGGCCCCCCTGTTGATTGATGCTTTCTCTATGGCTTTCTTGACTTGAGTTCTTATGACAGATCCTGTGGGTCAGCAAAGCCTAAAGCACTTGTTGTGTGGTCCATTCTGCTGACCACTGAATTAGATATTTTCTCCTGGGTGGTGCTTTAGTTCTACCTGAAACACAAAATTCTGGATTTTTAATTAATTAATTTTTACTTTTTAAGGAAAAAGTAAAAGTGTCATGGGTAGTAACCATCTGCAATTAACATGTCATTTTTAGAGATAGTATGGAATGCAATAACTTTGACCACCATTTTCTAAATTTTGTTGTAAAGGGTAATTAAGGAATGTCTTAATAAGTACTTATGGAAAATAATTAATTCTATAGTGAAATAAACTGGTAAAAAAATGATGCATCGACCCATCTCAGTACTACATATCAGTTTATCAACAACTCTGCAAGCCTCAGGATCTGGAAATATATTTACTATTGCTTAACTCAGCGTTTTTTCAAAAATTTTTTATATCATGTCCACAGCATGGAATTTTTAAGGCAGTTTTAGGTAACAAAGCAATTTCTAACTGCTCATTTTTTCTAGAAAATTACAAACTATCTGAAGAGATTATGTTGAAAATCTCTGCAATGAAGCAAAGTGAATTTTTTTGAATTTAGGGAGAAATTCTGGAAGCCTTTGAGAAGGAAGAAATGTAAACTAGAATAGCCAGCCCTGCCTCTCCTCTGACAGCACCACCAGGCGGTGCAAGGAGCAATGGAGACCTACATGGCTCATGGAAGTCGTGGTTGTGGGCTGCTGATGCCTCCTCATATAAACATAAACAAACCACCAAGTTCAAGGTACCAGCAATACCCATTAGCACAAGGAAATTGCAGCCCTAACCCCCAAATAAACCGAGACTAAATTTGAAATCCAGCAAACCCCAAATAAATCAAGATTAAATTTTCCACCAGGAAGCTCAGAATCAGATTTATTTCACTAAAAGCAAGAACAATATATTTCTTTCACACTTGCATTTGTAGATGCGGATTTACATTGGCCACAAACTAAACTTTTCTGAGTCTCAGCTGCCTCCTAATTAAAATGAGAACAACCTTATCTGCTTTTATGGCTGCCTCTCCTCCCTCTTGAAAGGGCCTGGTGCTTGGGTTCATGCCTTGCTGTCCTGCCTTGACATTTTTAATACCTGTATATTTGAACCTGAGCTCATGGTGAGGTCATTTGGGACAATGAGGTAGATAGATGAGAGGAAGAGATAAGCTCACAGTCATTCCTGCTGCCCATGAAATGATGTCACAGACTGGGTGGCTTAAACTGAAACCAATCCTGCTTCCTCATAGAACTGATGATTACAAAATTTTGGAATAAACATATAAATTGACCCCTCACAGTCTAAAAACTTGAGAACATTATGCATATCTCATCTGAGTTCCTTACTCAAGTCTCCCAGATAGAATCAAGAAGTTGAAACTCACCAGATTACCATATCTGAACAAGGAGACTACCTACTGCCTGTTGACCGATTCCTCTTCCTTAGTCCTCCCTCAGCTCTGTTTTCTCACAAGTGCTTGAATTGCTTTCCTGCTGTCCAAATTCATAATTTTAGTAGGTTGGAGAGACAGATTTGAGATTCAATTTGCATCTCCTTGGCTGATGTCACACACAATAAAGCCTTTCTTCCCTGGCAATCCTCATCTCAGTGATTGGCTTTCCATAAGGCAAGCAAAGGGACCTTGGTTATACTCCTGGTGCTACAATAACAGAACAGTAGACATTTATTTCTCACAGTTCTGGAGGCTAGAAACTCAAAGTCTAGTACTGAGAGATCCAGTGTCTGGTGAGAGCTCACTTTCTGGTTCATACTCAGCATCTTCTCACTGTGTCCTCATGGAATAGAGAGAGTGAGAACTCTCTGGTGTCTCTTCTTATGAGGGCACTAATATCTCTTTTTACGAGGACACTAATCCTATAGGATCAACGCCACTCCCTTACCACCTCATTTAACCTAAGTTACTTCCTTGGAGGCTCGATCACCAAATACAGACAATAGAGACTAGGGATTCAAGGTGTGAATTTTGGAGAACACAAACTTTAACTTGGTCAGTACAATGCAGGTATTCCACGATTCCGGCTGCCTGTACACATGGAGTGTGCATTATTCCAGATGGTCTCGTCCCGGTTGTGGAACCCATGATGTCTGGGGAGTCTGCCAGACTCAAAGTGTGCACTGGGGACCTCTGTGACTAAGCAAACTAGGACTTGCTGCAAGTGCAGAAAGAAGGTGATTGTGTTGCAAGAAGCCCCACAGACCCTGGAACTGCGTCATACCCTGTCTTTCCCATGTCACCTCCCTGTATCGGCCAGTCATTCACCTTGGAAATGACATCAAAGGAAAGGAGAGGGTTGGATGGTCCAGGGTGCTTTTCCCTTCCCGCCCTTCCTCATTGATCAGCAAATGGGGAGATAGAGTTGGTAGACTGTACACTTACCAGGAAGTGGAATCAAAACAGTGGTGTTAGTTTTGTGCTGTTTCCATGTGGACATGCAGGAGTCACAGAAGATGAATTAACCCTCTATCTGCATAGATTTGAATTTATCTTGTACATTCACTTAAAACTGGCATTGAACAATATAAAGATGAACTGAAAAAGTCATGCTGATAATTTTAAAGCTTGGTGTTCCTTCCCTTTGAATAACACTAATTAGCAAATAAAAACAGTGTTTCAAGTCAAGAGAGAAATGTCCAAATAAAGGAAAACACTTGATATTTAAATACATTTAACAACACATGTCCCTGTTTTTTGAATAAAAGGCCCAGGGTTGTCATTTTTACTGGCCTTGGAAATCAGGTATCCAGTCCTGCAGAGGCTGAAGTGAAATAAGTGATGTGAAGCAGTTAGACCTTGTGGGCAATACTTGCTAAATAACGGTGATGCTGAGGATGATGAAGGTGATGAAGATTCTGCAAAGTAGCATTTTTTTTTGAGTCAGAGTCTCACTCTGTTACCCAGACTAGAGTGCAGTGGCATGATCATAGCCACTGCAGCCTTGCCCTGCTGGGCTCAGGCAGTCCTTCCTCCTCAGCCTTCCAAGGACCTGGAACTATAGGCATGCACCACTACACCCAGCTAATTTTTGGATGTATTGTAGAGACAAGGTCTCACCAAGTTGCCCAGGTTGATCTCGAACCCCTGAACTCTGGCAATCTTCTGACCTTGGCTTTCCAAAGTACTGGGATTACAGGCTACAGCTACCATGCCTGGCCCCCAAAGTAGTTTTTAAGACACAGATGCAAAACTTTTTCTTTCCCAGTTATAAGTTTTATTAGGGTTCATAATATTTTCAAAAATAATCTTCTCGTGCTGTCCTTAATTTCACTCAAAGGCCATCCCTTGGATATGCAAAGACATAGAGAATGGTATCATGGACTTTGGAGACTCAGAAGAGGGAGGAGGGTTGGAAGCACAAAATAATTACCTATGGATTAAAGGTGGGAGTGGTAAGCCCACCTGAAGCCCAGATCAAACCTCTGTATTCCTCAAAGTTATTGAAATAAAAAAAAAAAAAAAAACCCAAAGACTATCCCTTGGGTGATGTCCACAGGTAGCTAACTTTATTAAGAAATATAGGCTGGGCTCGGTGGCTCAGCCTGTAATCCCAGCATTTTGAGAGGCAGAGGCGAGTAGATTACCTGAGCCCGCGGGTTCGAGACCCACCCGGGAAACTTGGAGAGACCTCGTCTCAACAATAAATCAAAAATTAGCCGGGCACGGTAGCGCACACTTGTTGTTCCGGCTACTTGGAAAGCTGAGGCGGAAGGATCACTGGAGCCCAGCAGGTCGAGGCTGCGGTGGCCGGGAATGTGCCACTGCACTCCAGTCTGGACGACAGAGTGAGACTTCAACTCAAACAAACAAACAAAGAAACAAACAAAAAAGAAATCTAGGTCCTTTAAACTTTACTTAGCATAATAAAAGTTTAACTTAGACAGAATTATTTTATCAAGCACATATATTGCCAGAAGAGTGTCAAAAACATTGGGTTTACCCAGAGTAGATGGTTTTATGCCAATGTCTAGTCGTAGAAAAAAACTTTCTGGGAGATATGGTTTGTAGATGGGAATTGAGTCTTGAAGGAAAGAGAATTTGAACCAAGTGAAGAAATTATTAAAAAACTAAACAATTGTCAATGATTTATTACATTCTCTGTCTTCTTCCAACCACAAAGTGGTTTTTTTTTCATCATGAGGTTTTACTTTGTTTTTGAGTTTCCATGATTTCTTTCTTTCCTTCTATCAATTTACAACACTTTAGGGGCCTGCAGGTTGCAAATACACCCCTCAACTAAATTTCATCAGCAACAATAGCAATAAAAGTAAGGGACTATTGTACGTCAAGCAACTCATTAGAAGTTAGAGGGCTGGCTGCCACCTGGAAATGCACCTCAAACCCTGATAGAGTTGAGGTGCCCATGAGTCTGACAGAAAAGCATCCTAGTGCACGTATTACACTGGCTGTGAAAAAATTGTGTTTGGTTTCGGAGAATGACTTTTTAGTAAATGAATGAATGACAATGAGAGGAGACACAAAGAAAGTTCCTTTATGGGGAAAGGGAAAAAACAGTTTGAGGAGGCATTTTGTATGTTACCTCCTGCTTTGCTAAAAAGAAACACACCAGGCTGGAAGGTCCTGCTGGAAGTCCACGCTTTGTTCCATGCTAGTAACTTGAAGGTATTTTTACATCTCAATATCCTTTGCTATAAGAAAGAAAAATAACCGATATGATGCAACTTTAAAATAATATAGGCTTTGCAGACGCCACCACCTTGAGCCTTTTCCCATCAGCCATGGTCAACCCCCCCATGTTCTTCGACATCGCAGTCGAAGGCGAGCCCTTAGGCCGCATCTCCTTCGAGCTGTTTGCAGACAAATTTCCAAAGACAGCAGAAAACTTCTGTGCTCGGAGCACTGGAGAGGAAGGATTTGGTTGTAAGGGTTCCTACTTTCACAGAATTATTCCAGGGTTTGTGTGCCAGGGTGGTGACTTTACACACCATAATGGCACTGGCGGCAAGTCCATCTATGGGGAAAAATTTGATGATGAGAACTTCATCCTGAAGCATACAGGTCCCGGCATTTGGTCCATGGCAAATGCTGGACCAAACACAAACGGTTTCCAGTTTTTCATCTGCACTGCTAAGACTGAATGGTTGGATGGTAAGCATATGGTTTTTGGCAAGGTGAAAGAGGGCATGAATGTTGTGCAAGCCATGGAGTGCTTTGGGTCCAAGAATGGCAAGACCAGCAAGAAGATCACCATTGCTGACTGTGGACCACTCTAATAAATTTGAATTGTTTTATCTTAAACTACCAGATCATTCCTTCTGTAGCTCAGGAGAGCACCCCATCCATCCCATTTGCTCGCAGTATCCCTATAATCTTTGGGCTCTCGTTACAATTCTTTGGGCTCCATATTTTCCTTATTCCCTTCCATGTCTAGCTAGATTGCAGAGAAATAAAAACTAAGTAACAAAATAAAATAAAATAAAATAATATATATCCCAAACATTAATTTAAGCTTCTCTGGTCACACTTCTCTTATCCAACTTCCAAGGTTATTTTATGAGTTCTTCTTTAAGCTGCTGATCCTGTATGTATTCTTATTACTAGACTTTTTTTTTCTCTAGAAAAATAATATTGTATTATTTATTGTCTGGGCCCACTTCTATACTTTTTCCTCCACAAGTTTTGGTGACATATTCTTTGCTTCTTCAAACTATAACAACGTTGCAATATAATTTTCTATAGAGAGAGCTTACCAATTATATTGTCTTTTCTCTAGCATGGTGATCAAATTTAAATTCTTGAGAATTTAGAAAAGGCTTTCTTTTAAAAAAATTTTAGAATCGGAGGGTGCCTGTGAGGATTAGATACCTAGGCTTATTGCATGAAGGTGAAGTTTGAGCTTCTGACGAGCCCACTCCCATGCCCCAGTGGTGAGCATGGTACCCGGTGGGTGACTTGGTACCCCTTACTTCATCCCCCCCTCTTTTAGTGGTGCCCAATGTGTGTTGCTCCCATCCTTGTGCCCGTGTGTGTTACCGGACTTTTTATAAATTGCAATCTTATTCCAGGATGACAAGCTGCATTGCCAAGGAAACAGTGTGAGGTGAATAAAGTCCTCAGGGCAGCACGAGGAAGATCTTCTTGTGCTCAACTTGTGCTGTTTTAAAATGTCCTCTGAGAGAAGACAGTAGCAGCGCTGCTTTGAACAAACCCTTTTGCTAGTACACAAAGCAATCTATATTACTTCACCTTCCTTTTGTTGTTGTTGTTTTCACAAGAACAATGCATTATATTCGGTCTCTTTTTTATTCAATCAGTTTAAACATTGATATGTTAGTTTATGTTCAAAGACATGCTGACTTGCGTCATTTTTAAACAGCATATGTAATCCTGGCACTTCTCAATGAAGTCTGTGAACACATGTGAATGCCAAAGGATACATTTTTCATCTTGGGGGGGTCAAGTGCCATTTGAAGAGTGACTCTCTACCTTTTTTTGAGGATGGTTTGACTGATTTGCACACTATTAATAGCCCCATGTCTTGCTTTAAAATACATGAAGTTAGACAAGCAACAACAGCATATCAGATATAGGAGATGGGGCTTACAGGAGCCCAGGTAGGAAGTATATATTTCTCTGATAAAGTAGTTTCCTCAGCTTCCATATAGATGCCTAAATTTCGCCATTAGACATTTAACATTCCTGTGGCTTTTCCTGTCACTGCTTTGAGTCCAGATCTACAGGGCTAAGCTTCAGGGGTTCTTTCTTTACTCTAAGATACCCCGTAGCCACAGATAATCTGTTAACTGGTTTCTAAGCAACCATTGGCCTGTCTGAGATGAGGCAGGTCAGAAACAAGGTGAATAAGCTCTTGCTGAATCCTGGGCCCAGAAAGCTGCAACCACTTTGCTGCTTTCCTTCCTACCCCCTCAATTCATTGTCTGCATGAGAGCTTGGAGGAATCTTTCTGAAACGTAAAACCAATCAATCTACTCAAAATCTCCCCATGGCTTCTGAAACCTGTGGGATAGACACGTTCCCTTTGGCAGGAAAAGCATCCCCTCACCCTGCAGCTCTGCCCCATGGACTCACTCAGCCCTGGGCTGCTTGCAAGGTTGGTTCCTGCCGAGGCCATTTCCCCAGAAGGGACTTCACTTTTCCCAGATCTTTGCTTGACTGATTTACATTGCTAGTTAATTTTTTCCCGATATTTTTAGCTTCAGGAAAAAACAAAAACAAAAAACGAGTTTTGTTTATATTTTCACTGGGTTCATGATAAATTTACAGAGAGTTTTTGAAATATTCATTATAGTGAATATTCTTATACTGTATAAGATTTTGGTCTCTCTTCATTTTTTTTTATTTATTTATTTATTTATTTATTTATTTATTTATTTATATTGTATCTATTTATTTATATGTTTATTTATTTATTGAGGCAGGGTCTCACTCTGTAGCCCAGACTGGAGTGCAGTGGCACAATGATGACTCATCACAGTCTTGAACTTCTGGGTCAAGTGATCCTCCAGCCTCAGCCCCCACCCTCCACAAATAGTTGGAACTACAGGCATATACTACTATGCCTGGCCAATTTTTCTGTTTTCTGTAGAGACGAGTATTCACTTTGTTGCCTATTCTGTTCTTGAACTCCTGGCCTCAGGTGATCCTCCCACCTCAGCCTCCCAAACTGTTGGGAATACAAGTGTGAGCCACTGCCCAGCCAGTCTCTCTTTCTAATTGTTCATTGCTGTTCTTGGGCTTTTTAAGAATATGATAATGTGGCCATGCGGGTTTTGTTAATTTTGTTGATAAGCTTATTTTTAGGAGTTTGTATTTTGGGTTGCCTTGATAAAAGGGGTCTTTTGTTATAATTTATCTTCAGCTTTCTCACTGTTTTTACATATGAACCCAATAATTGCTCTGTACATTTTATGTGCCTCAACAGTTTACTGAATTCTCAGTTGCTTCTCTACTGAGATTTCTGGAAATATAGTTTTCTTATTTATTTTCTCTGCTTCCTCTTTTAAGATTTTCTTATCTCTGTTTTATTCTTTTGTCTAACCACTCTTATGCTGACGGAAGGCCATCCTTGCCTTGCTTTTCCAACGTTTTTTTCTGAGCATGAAGATGATTTGGGCTGGCACGTACCTAGACATTTCCATTTGGATGTGATGTTTACATAGTGACCCATGAGCACACAGCAACTCCCAGAATATCAGAGAGTGAGGAGAGGGATCTACTGGGTGTCAAGATGAGGAGACTCCTGCCAGGGGAGATTAAAAGCTAGAGTCTGGGTGAAGTGTGAGAGCAGCTTACATTTCAGGAGTGGTGTTCCATGAGTCATTCTAAATCAACTCATGTCCAAAGAGTAGGTCAAAATTAAGAGGGCCTCCTCTCAGACATATTGAGGAGGGGGCCATGCCTATAAACTGAGATGATTTGTCTATTCCCCAGGAGAAACCTGAGCTCTACCTCATACCCTCAAAGCCAGCCTTCCAAATATCATGGTCTGCATATTGCAGGTCTACAAGAAGTTACATGTTACTTTGGGGTCTGCTAAGGTATTTTTTTGTTTAAAGGCACTTAAAATACACTATGCCTTTCTAGTCACCACTTATGTAGCCACAATTTCATACTACATGTGAGATAATGCTCACTCCAATAACCAACATAGCTAGTCAATTTTCACATCTTGTTTAGAAGTAGGAAGAGTCAGAGATAAAACTCTTTGCTTGGCCTTATTGCTAAAGATGAATACACACTGGAAAGGTGGCTGATGGGAAGAGTCAGGAATAATTTTCTGCATAATAGCCTTTCAGTTCCAAAGTCCCAAGAGAGGAGAGATGGCGTGTGAGATGGCTCCTGCCTTGTTGCTGGGCATTGATATAATGTGTTATCGTCAACAATTGAATTAGATCCTGAACATCTGTTTAAATTATCCTTCATAAGTTATATGGATATGTTGGAAAATTTAAATGTATTCATGTTTGGGAGATAAAGATCAGCTGCTCATTCTGCCAAGTGAAAGCCAGCAGTTGCTGGTGGTGAACACGTGACTATGTTGAAAAGAGCACATTTATGTCCACATTACAAACAAAAACCACATGTCGCCGGGCTCGGTGGCTCAGCCTGTAATCCTGCGCTTGGGAGGCTGAGGTGAGTGGATTGCCTGAGCCCGCAGGTTCGAGACCTGTCTGGGCAACTTGGCGAGACCTCATCTCTACAGTAAATCAAAAAATTAGCCGTGTGTGGTAGCGTGTGCTTGTAGTTCCAGCTACTTGGAAGGCTGAGGCAGAAGGATCACTGGAGTCCAGCAAGTAGTTGCGGTAGCCAGGAGCAGTCACTGCACTCTAGTCTGGGCAGCAGAGTGAGACTCCAACTCAAAAAATAAAAAGAAAAAAAGAAAAAGAAAAAAAAAAGAAGAAACCACATGTCACAGGCACATTTGCTTTGTGGAATTCACAGTTAATCTTGAGGAACCATCGAACTTTGTTATTCAGGGCTTTGAAGGGGAAACCATTAAAACAGTCTTCTAACTTTGTCATTATGTTGTTGATTAAACTTCTTCCCCCTAAACCCAGAACTGTTTTGTATTTACACTGTATTTTAGAAAGGAAACTCCATGGCTCAGTGTAGCAGGTCCATTTGTCAGTGTCCTGCACCGTGTGTGCTATTGATTCAAATATGGGCTCCGTCCTTTCCAAGATCCCAGTAAATCAAGTTCAACGCACGTGCATAGAAAGGTAAAACCACTACAGGTATTTTCTTTGGTTCTCTGTGTCCAACTTGTGATGCCATGATGATGTGGTAATTGCAAATATTCCCTCTTTCATGATCTCCAACAGATATGAAACTTTCCATCACTTTAAACATTTCCCAGAATGTTGTCTCCTGTATTGATGCTTCCCTGAAATTTTTTAATATTGTCTTTAGAAATTGGCATAGTAGGCCAGGCTTGGTGGCTCAGTCAGTAATCCCAGCACTTAGGGAGGCTGAGGAGAGTGGATTGCCTGAGCCTGTGGGTTCAAGACCAGCCCAGGAAACTTGGCGAGACCTTGTCTCTACAATAAATAAAATATTAGCCTGGCATAGTAGCGCTTGCCTATAGTTCTGGCTATTTGGAAGGCTGAAGAGGAAGAATTGCCAGAGCCCAGCAGGTCGACACTGGGGTGGCCATGAGTATGCCACTGCACTCCAGTCTCAGAGACAGAGTGAGACTCCAACTCAAAAAAAAAAAAAAAGAAAGAAAAGAAATTCGCATAGTATCTAAGGTCTCTCCAGATCTTATAAGGAACTGGCAGGCAGATCCTTAGGACTTTCTGCTCTTCTCCTTAAGGATTTCTACGCTGACCTTCATTCTACTGAAGCAGGCTTCATAATGTCAGGTAGATTAGCACAAGTTAAAGATGACTGCAGAGAAAAAGTCCCTTACAATCTGGGTTCAGAGAGAATTCATGCCTGAGATTTCCAAATGCTTACCTCGGTGTTCTCTGCTGGCCCACATTGTAGAAGGGTTGGCATCCCCCATTTGCCAAGTCTTTTGCCACAGTCACAGCAGCTGCTATGGCTGCTGAGAAATTTGCCATTTCTCATTGGATTAATATCTTTTGGAATGTTATTAACTAGTAGGAAATTTGTTAAAATACCTCCCTCATTCCTTCACTATGTATAGGTCAGTTAGCATCTGCACTTCCACATAAGAAGAACCAGTCTTCTTATGTGGTTACTGTTTTTAAAATATTTCAAAGACCACAGACTCATCCTGATCTGGAATATTTCTAGAATCTAATGACACATATGTTATGATTCTTAAATAGAAGCTACATTTTCCCAAATTCATCACTAGATTTTATTTAATTCTGTTTAAGCCTGATTAGAAATTTTCTTTAGGGTTTACTAAAATCAATCCAAAAAATCATGTACAAAAATAAAATGGATGAGGTGGCAATTTCCCCTGTAGTGGAATGAAGAGGTCAGAAGTTCTTTGCCCCCTACCCAAAATAAGTAGAAACATTGACAACATGATGAAGATCAAACAATTCAGAGCTCTGGAAATTGACCAAGAGCAAACAAAAAGTGGAGAGGTGTTTATTCAACAGAAGCTGCCAGAACTGTGGACCAGAATAGAGAGAAGTCTGAGGGGTCTCTGCCTGGCACTGATCCTATTCCCACCCTCCTTGGGAACCAGGCAGGAAAAGTCAGTAGCTCTGACTCTAGAAGGGACTGATGGATGTGGGACAGAGGGTGGAGACCTGTGCTAGACAACAACAATGCTGTAAGTGAACCAGTAAACTCAGTAGAAGGCAAATGTGGAAGCCCAGGTTAGCAACTAGAGTAGTCATCCTAGTCAGGGCGAGCAGCAAGCAACTACAAATTAGATGGGAGATTCTGGAGATAAGAGACATGCACAAAGTCAAGAAAAGTTCCCTCCACATTTTTGGCATTCTGGGAAGCTAGCAATATGTGCAAGGGGTGTCTGAGAGTTCCCAGGAGATAGTACTACTGGGGAACATCTGAAGAACTGGAAGTGTTCTCACCAACTCATAGGAAGACCAGTCAGCAGAGTGTTGCAAATACTATGCATGTGAGCAAAACACGTGGCCTGTTGTTGACTTACCACTAAGCTGTGCGGACACAGGGGTGACAGTTAAGAAGGCAGCCTAGGAAATAAGAAAAACGCAAAAACTGAGCAGAGACTTAGCAGAACCATACCATGGGAAAGACAAATTTTGAATACAAAGTACAAGTAAGTTACTTAAACACACACAAATACACAATCACTCTCTCTCTCTCTCTCTCTCTCTCTCTCTCTCTCTCTCTCTCTCTCTCAAACACACACACACACACACACACACACGGGTAATCTCCAGGAAAAGAAATAACTAGGATCCAGGGTTGATACAAAATATGATATACACTCTCCAATTTTCAACAACAACAAAAAAGTTTGAGTAAAAGATAAACAAGAACCCCAAAGAGCAAAAACAATTTGGAAAAAGTATACAAGTGAAGGTCTCAAACTTTTTGTTTTCAACATTTACAACAAAGCTGCAGTAATAAAAAACCACATGGTACTGGCATAAAGGCAGACATATAGATTAGTGGAATAGAATAGAGAGCCCAGAAATAAATCCCTGCATTTATCATCAGATGATGTTTGACAAGGGTACTAGAGCCATTTAATGGAAAAAGAATAGTCGTCTATCTGAAAACCAAATATCCACATGCAAAAAACAAGCAAGCAGACAAACAAAAGACACAGAATGTTTAACCCTTAGCTTGCACCACATACAAAAATTAACTAAAAGTGGATCAAAGACCTAACTGTAAAATTTAAAAATAAAATTGTTAACAGAAAACCTAAGATATTGGACATGGCAATGATTTATTGGAAATAACACCCAAAACACAAAGATATATTTGATTTTATCACATTTAAAAACTTTTTATGAACCAAATGACTCTATCAAGAGACTGGAAAAATAACCCACTGAATGAGAGAAAATATTGGAGAATTATATATCAGATGAGGTATTAATATTCAGAATACATAAACAACTTCTACATCCCCACACCAAAAAATCAGAACAATCCAGTTAAAAAAACAGGCAAAGCACTTAAATAGACACTTTTCAAATAAGTTATGCAAATGGCCAGTGAGTACTTGAAAAGATGCTCAACATTATTAACAATTAGGAAAATGCATCAAAGCCACAATAAGACATCAACTGACTTCTTCTAGAATGGCTATTATCAATAAAACAGAAAATAACAAGCATTGGCAATAATGTGAAGATACTGGAAACCTCATATAACTGGTGAGAATGCAAAATAGTTCATAGCTGTGGAAGAGTTGGGCAGTTCCTCAAAAATTGTAAACAGAATTACCACATGATTCAGCAATTTTACCCCATTTACATACCCCAAATAATTAAAACAGGAACTTAAACAGACATTTGTACACCAATACTTATAGCAGCATTATTTATAATGAATAAAATGACCCAAACTTTCATCAACAGATGCATGATTTGACAAAAGGTGATATATACATACAATGAATTATTATCCAGACTTATTAAAAAAAAAAGAATGCTGTTCTGGTGCATACTACAATATGGATTAATCTTGAAAACATACAAAATTAGCCAAACACAAAAGGATACATGTGTGATTCCACTTATGTGAGGTACCTAGAATAATCAAAATTCATAGGGATAGAGAGTAGAATGGTAGGTACCAGGGGTGGTAAGGGTGGTGGGTTAGAGACCTATTGTTTAATGGGTACTGAATCTCTGTTTGAGTTGGATAGTGTGAATATAGTTAATGCCATTGGATTGTGCATTCAGAAGATTAAAATTGCACATTTTATGTTATGTATATTTTAGCACAAACACACAGAAGACAACAGGGAAGTGTGCATACTCAGGAATAAAGGCAATTAAACAAAATTGAAGATGATTTCAGAGCAGCCATTCTAAATATGTTCCCAAAGTTAAGAGAAACTAGGTTTAACTAGTTAAAAGAAAATGTGATGATAATCAAGTGGATAATATAGAATGTAAAAGTGCAATATCTAAAATGAATAATTTGCTAAATTCATTCAAACAATGGATTTGAGGCGGTGGGATGCTGAATTTGTGAACTTCAAGGCAGGGCAATAGAAAATATTCAGTATAAGGAGCAGGGAGAAAAAAGTTAAGAAAACTGATATTCTGTGGGAAAAAATCAAGTGTTCTGATTATAATAGGAGTCTAAGAAAAAGAAATGAGAGAGACAGAAAAAAATTTAAAAAGTTGAAATCTTCCCAAATTATTTGAAAAACAATAATCTACAAATACCATAAATGTACCTCCTTGTTGAATAAATGCAAAGAGATCCATATGTAGACATATGGTAGTCAAACTGCAGAGAGACAAATGTTGAAGGCATTCAGATATACCAAACCCATGAAGTACTATTAAGGCATCTTTAAAATGGGGTCTCCATGGAGATCCTGAGTTTCACTTGCTATCTCCATTTTGAATGTAGGAAGCTCAAACATCTTATGCCTGATTTGAGTGTTGAAAATTGTGTAGTTTACAACTTTTCTGTTGTATTGCCTGCTGTGTAGAGTTTTACTACCTATCAAGGAGAAAGCACATGTCAGATGCTCTTTCCTTGTGTGGCTCCCTCCTCTCTCTCTGCCTCAGCTGCTCCACTCATTGGTCTCCATTTCTTCATCTCAGCATGACCTCTGAGTTCTATCTGAGTTCTGTTTGAGATCTCACTGAGATCTCTCATGCCCAAGTCCTAGAAGTTATCCATGAAGAAAAGCAGACAATTGTAGGGCTCATCTCATTTGTTTACTTTCTCTCAACACTGGCAGTCCTGTGCTGTGGTCAAAAGTCTGCAAAGCAGCTTTCTGTAACTTACTGGTCTTTTCTACTCCTTTATAGCTCTAGAAAATGTATCTCTGTTAGAAAGGTCCTGATCAAAAGGCAGCAGAAGAACAGAGTTGGTGTTAAGAGATGGGACAATAGGAGTAAGAGGTGGAGTGACAGCGTCAATCCAACGACTGCCAGAAGCTTCTAGAGCAGGGAGAAGTAAGAGACAGATTTTCCTTTGGGGCCTCCAGAAGCAACCAGTCTGGCCTACACCTTGATTTTTAGCTCACTGAGACTCATTCCAGACTCCTAACCTCCAGAATTGTTAGGAGATTACATTTGTGTTCTCTTTGGCCACCAGATTTGTGATAATTTGCTACAGTAGCAATAGAAAACTAATATAAATATTAACCTTCTTTTTGTCAAACAATGTGTAAATTGTTTTTCTTAAATTTATCATTTGTAAGTCCAACTTATTTATAGTCACTTGTGTTATTCATACTTCTTAGGTTAAATGTCTACTTGGAAAGAAGACGAATCTGACAGGTTTTTAAAAATGAATTCTCAATTTTCCTAATGAAAATTTATAATCCCAAGTACAATATGCCAATATTATTTTTGTTTATATCTTTCTTGACATTTTAAATGTTGAATTCATTTGAAAATAAGATTATATTTAATATATGATTGAGATATACCTCCTTCTGCATCCTTCTCCAAACGGGAATGATACAACGGTGTGTGAAGTCTTTTCAAACACTTATTCCAAATATACAAATCTGAATGCACATTGGAAATATTAGCATTCCAAATAACAAAAGATACTCCTTTTGTTGTTGTTGTTACTAAAGACATGGCTCTGGTACTCAGCCTACAGAGATATTGGGGAAATATCATGAACTCGTAAGAAAAAAAATATACCTTCTACCTAAGAAGTAAATGTTAGCAATCTAAAAATGTTTATTTCAACTACTTGTAAGAAACAATGGCTAAAAGAAAGTTGAGTAACCTGGGGCATATTCTAAAGCCACAATTCTAGAAACCATCTTTTTTAATATAAATGGCAGTTATTCATTCAATTATGCAAAAATTATTTATTGAACACCTACAATGTGCCAAGAATTTCTATAGGAAATAGGAATAAAGTCAGTTATTATACTTTTTATTAATATCTATCGTGTGTGTGTGTGTGTGTGTGTGTGTGTGTGTGTGTGTGTGTGTCTGTGTGTCTCTGCGTTTAGGACGTAAAGTGAGTGAAAAAGTTTCCAGATACCATAATCAAATATATATTACTGTATATACAATGTTTTAACGGTTCTCACCCTAAAATTCCTGGTGGCAAAACCATGCCTGCTGAAGTATTTTAGCATAAATTTAGTTATATAATTTCACTAGAGTGAATTAGATAGATGTGGTGTATAAAACAATCCTAAAATTAAACATAGCCCTGTTTGTCATATATAGAAGCCGAACCATCAAAATATAGAAAATTTTTCAAACATATGTAGGATTATTTTATCCTCTTTTTTGTTATTGATTCTTATGTCCTAATACCATGTGTCAGGTAATACAAATCACAGACTTACGTGTATTCCCAGGGTGGAAAATTATGGACATCTCTCAAAGAATAAAGATCCTCACCTAGAAGCACAATATTAGATTAAAAAAATGCTGCCTTCCCATTTGCATCCCTCTAAATAGTGCTATATTTTCCTCCATTCACATTGAATGATAATTCTTATAAATTCCGCAATTCAGAATTCAATCAGACATCATAGGTTTCTAGAATATTGTCTTGACTTAAAAGATCTACACAGAAGATAAGTTAGCAAATATATAAAGGCAATATGTCATACTAATTATGCCATCATAGGCTAATTCCATGGCTTTGGACATCAATACACCTGGATTTGGGGTTCATTTGAGCAAATTGGTAGGACTGTGACTATAAGTAAGAAACTGTTCCCATTTCATCCTTTGCATTCATTTCACTCCTTAGACTTGTAGTGAGGCTTAAAGGCTGCTATAAGGAAGCGTATGCCATGTGCTGGTATAAGAATTAAGTTGAAGGAAACCCCTGGCTTCAACTGGGAATATTGCTGCAAACTCTCATTAGTTAAAGATGTCCTAGAAATCTAGACTCAGTATTCTTTAAGAAAAAATTCACAGAGAAAAAAAATCATTTTGGACCATAGATTTACAGGACCTATTTTAAAAGGAATAATCACAGAGTCTTGCTTAAAGGTATTTCAGAAGTAGGTTGGTATCATGGGAAGTGTTGTTGTCTGTAAAAGTAGTGATTTGTAAAATATTATCAACACAAAGCAATTGCCTTGGCAATACAAAAAAAAAAATTAAAAACACACACAAAAAACTCTGAGCCCCAACCTATGAAATACTATATAAAAACAGTGAAGTTATAAGTCAACAAACATTTTTTTAAAAGCATAGTCGCTGCATTTAGTTTTTCTTCATTTGGTATAAATTATGTCAATATTTCCTCATTTCATTGCTATTCATTTTGAATTGTAAGTTTAAATACAGGATTCTTACATATGTATATTTTTGGTCAAAGATCAATTGCGATTTTATAATTAGGACACAAAGTCATAGTTTATCATTGCTTCTTCTTAAATGCATTCTCTACCCCTATTCGTTTAGTCATTCAACAACTATTTGAAGTCTTACTCTATATCAGGTCTTATGTTAATTGCCAGGGGTCCACTAATGATTTAAGTCAACAAAATATCCATCTCCTCAGTTGGTGGGAGAAGAGAGAAGCCATCAACAAACATACTCCAAATGTCCCATAGGAAAATAAGAGGTATGAGGAAAACAAACCAGCTCAGAAGTAACAGATGGCTTCTGAAAAGTAGGCTGTCCCTTAATTGTTTAAAATAATATGATGGGGAGGATTTCCAGCAAAAAGGCGATGGGACAGGTCAGACTGTGAGAGTTTCCGCAAAAGTGAGTGTCCATAAAGACTGCCTGCATGAGTGGGTGCATGCTGGTGGGTGAGGGAAACTCCATTTGAGGGGAGACTTGGGTTCATGCATTCAAGGCTCTTCTCCAAAGGTGACTGCAATGCACCACAACCCTGAAATTAAAGTCACCAACACACAGGATTGTCTGCTGCTCCTGGGACTCTCCTGAGAAAAGCCTGCTGAATACAGCTGATTCTCATCACCTGATACCCAGCCCACACCATCACCTGTGACATCAAAGTGGCTGAAGCCCAAATTCATGGAGAGAGAAGATGGGGAGAATTGGAGAGGAGCCCCGCTCCCAGTGATAGAATGCCCACTGCAGCCATTTTCCCTGTCCTAGGACCAGACAGAGACCTGCATTGGCCCACCCATCTCCACCCAGCCTCCAACTTGGTACCTAAGGTCATCTCATCAAACTCAAGTCCCTCCCCCAATGCTGGATCAGACACAGACACATCAGATCTGAGTGGGATACTTGACAGGCAGAAAGCCTGGTGAGTCCAGATCTGATCCACCCACCTCTCACAGTAGGCCTGGGGCATCTGACCAACGCGAGAGCAACCCTTTCAGTCTGCTCTGAGAGCAGAGAAGAGGGGCTGGAGATCAGAGCTGAAAGGAAGTTGGACTTATAAGAACAATCTCAGCGAGAGTTTAGTTCCTTGTTTTTTGGGTTTTTTTCTTTTGTCTGTTTGTCTTTTGTTTTAGTTTTTTTTTTTTCTCTCGTTCTTTTTGGTTTTGATAGTGTTTTCATACCTGCTTGGTTTCTGTTATTTTATTGATTTTGTTTTTAGATTTCCTGTTTGTTTATGGGAAGTGTACATCAATAGGGAGGCTTTTGTCAGTTTGTATGTTTGTATGATTATCTGTATGTTTTAGCTGTTTTTTACTCTTTCTGTCTTTGTATCTGTTTTCATTTGTTAGTTGGTACATCTATCTTTTTCCCCTCTTTATCTTCTCTCTCTCCACCTTCCACTTGCCCCCCTCTTTCCTTTTTCCATTCTTTTCCTTTTTCTTACCTCATTTTGCTTTCAGGTGGCAAGCCTATATCCCCACTGCATGAACAGATTGGAAGTCAGTGGGAAGTGGGTTCCAGGGGGCCCACACACCTGTCAGCAGATACTGGGATCTACAGGTAGTTTCTGAATCACAGCTCTCCCCTCAATGACATCTCAAAACTGCAAAAAATACAGCCCCCCACCACAGATCAGCTTCAGAATCGAACAAAACCAGAAGATCTACATAAGGAAGAATAGGAGATTGAGCAAACAGAAGTAAAAGGTACCCCCCCATCATTGAACAGCAAGATTAAAGAAGACGGGGGAAAAAAGGAGAGAGGAAAATCTACACAAATGCAGAAAAACCAAAAGAAGAATATGGGTCTCACATAGACCCCTGGGAAATCAGACACTGAGAATACAGACTTCAGAATGCAAACAATGAAGAGCCCCCAGAATGACTGATCTCAAACCACAAATCCAGATATCAAGACATTAATGAAATAAATAGAAGTGAGGAGAGACAAGAGGAAAGAATGAAGGAGTTGATAATTGAGATAACAGCAATAAACAATACTGTGAATGAAATAAATAACAAACTGATAAGCATGGAAAGCAGAATTAGCCAAGCAGAAGAAAGAATCTCAGAGCTTGAGGACCAAAATATGGAACTAACCCAAACTGTCTAAATCTTGGAAAAGAAGCTTTAAAAAGACAGAGCAAAACCTTAAAGAGATGAGTGATTATTTCAAGAGGCTGAACCTAAGATTAATTGGATTTCCTGAGACAGAAAGAGAGACAGATACCACCCTGGAACAAACATTCCATGAAATTATCCAAGAAAACATTCCTCATCCCATCAGTGATGCAGCCATTCAAACACAGGAGATTCAGACAATTCCTGCAAAATGACAAATGAATAGACCAACTCCTAGACACATAGTAATTTACCTACACAAAGTAGGTATAAGGGAAGAAATCCTAAAGGCAGCCAGAGTAAAAGATCAGACTACTTACAGGGGAAGATGTATTAAAATAACCGCAGACTTATCCAGAAACACTTTAGGCAAGGACAGCTTGGAGCCCAATCTTCAAAGTTACCAAAGATAAAAATTCAGCCAAGAATTACCTACCCAGCTAAGTTAATCTTCATCTGTGATGGATAATTAAAATCTTTCCCAGACATTCAAACCCTAAGAGCTTACGCTGTCTCCTGACCATCTCTACAAGAAACACTTAAGAAAGCATTAAACAAATGATAATGCAGGAAAAAGATTGAAAACACACATGCATCAGCCTAAAAAACAACAAAAAAAGAAAACAAACAAATAGCAATAGCAGCAACAAACTCTATAAGAACTTCATGACAGGGATAAACTCTCACTTTTCAATAATTAACCTGAATGTGAATGGACTAAATGAATCACTGAAAAGACATAGAATGGCAAAATGGATAAAATGTCATGAGGCAGCAATACATTGTCTCCAAGAAACTCATCTTACCAGAAAGGACACACAGATTCAAAGTAAGAGGATGGGAAACAAAAGTTCAGGTGAATGAAACACAAAAGAAAGCAGAAGTCACAATTGTAATATCAGATAAAATACCTTTTAAGTTACCAAAAAATTTAAAAAGATACAGAAGGTCACTATATAATGATAAAAAGTTCAATCCATCAACAAGAAATATCCATCCTAAACATTTATGTACCCAACATAGGAGGACCAACTTTCATAAAGCAGCTTCTAGGTAAACTTAAAAAAGATATTGACTCTAACACTGTCATAGCTAGAGACTTAAATACCCCACTCACAACCCTAGATAGATCATCAAAACAAAATCAACAAGGAGATCCAGAACCTCAACATGATGTTTGACCAAATGGACTTAATTGATACCTATAGAACACTCCACCCAACAACCACGGAATATACAGTCTACTTATCACCACATCAAACGTACTCTAAGATCGACTATATCCTCGGCCATAAGTCAAGTATAAACTAATATCACTAGATTGAAATCCTGCCATCCATTTTCTCAGTTCACAGTGGAATAAAAATAAATATCAACACCAACAAAGTTCCTCCAAAACCCACAAACACAGATACACTAAACAACATGATGCTAAGCAACTCTTGGGTCAACATGAAAATCAAAACAGAGAATAAAAGATACCTGGAAACAAATGCAAATTAAAAACATCTTGCCAAAACCTCTGGGATGCCATGAAATCAGTACTAAGAGGGGAATTCATATCTCTACAAACACACGAAGAAAATGGAAAGATCACAAGTTAACAGCCTAACAAATCACCTAAAGGTGCTGGAAAAGAGAGACCACCAAAACCCCAACTTTGGTAGAAGAATCCAGATCACCAAAATAAAAGCCCAAATTTGGGACATAGAAGACAAAAAGATAACACAAAAAACAAAAAAACAAACAAACAAAAAATGATGGCTGTTTGAAATGTTAAACAAGATTGATGGCCTCCTAGCTAGATTGACCAAGCTAAAGAGAGAAAAACCCAAATAAACACAATCAGAAATCAAGTCACAACTGACCCCGAAGAAATACAGAAGATTATCAGAGACTACCATGTACACTTGTATGGAAACAGACTTGAAAACCCAAAGGAAATGGAAGATTTTCTGACATCACACATCCTCCTCAAGTTGAAACAAGAAGTCAAGACCCTAAATAGACCAATAACAAATAAGGAAATTGACTATATCATAAGAAAACTACCTACAAAAAAGAAAGCCCTGGACCAGATGATTTTCCAGCAGAATTATACAAATCATACAAGGAGTAACTGATACCAATCCTACTGAAAGTATTTCAGACAATCAAGGAAGATGGAACTCTCCCCAAATCATTTTACACAACTAACATCACAATAGTTAAATTTTACCATCAGATTATTATGTTTTTTCCTTTTTTATTTTAAAGATGTGGGGTACAATTCAGGGTCAGGTATACAAATGTTCATTATGCAGGTACCCTTGTTGATGAGGTGTGCCCCCCTCCCCCGGCAGATTCCCACTACTGCCAATCCCATTCCCCACCAGCCCCCGCCCCGGCAGTTTCCCACTATTGCCAATCCTTTTCTTATACTATTATGATAATTGTTCAAGGTTTGCTTATGAATGAGAGCATATGATTCTTAGTTCTTTGATTCTGTGAAAGACCACTCAGTAAAATAGACTGTAAGTCCATCCAAGTTGCAGTGAAGTTCATGATTTTGTTCTTTATGGCTGCATAATATTCCATTGTGTATATATTCCATGTTCTTGCTATTGTGAACAATGCTGTGATAAACATGCATGTGCAGGTATCTTTTTTATAGAGTGAGTTGAGTTCTTCTGGGTATATTCCCAGTAGGGTGACTGTGGAGTTGTATGGAAGGTCAATTTTTAGATCTTTTAGGAATGCTGTTTCCTGCTCTACTTCTTAAAGTTCTCCCTCTCACACATGTAACTCTATTCTCTTTCCTCTTTACAATGTGGAAGGAAAGCTCTGAAGGTGGCTGAGGTGCCCCTATCCTGGATCACCCCCTGAAAGACATACACCACACCAAACACTTTTCTTAAGAAGTAGACTTCCATTGATCTGAACCAAACCTTTGAATTGATTTGTTACTCCAACTTGGTGTAACCTAATTAATATAGTTATTTTAAAATTAGACTTGTCAAATTATCCCCCAGAATCTGTACCAGTTTACATGCTCCTAGTAGTTTTTGTGAATAGTCTGAATAGTGTCATTTAATCCCCATTATATCCATAGATGGGATGTATTATCATCCTTTATTTTTTAAGGTAGATTATTTATGGTTAGGATAGCAGGCAATTTCCCCCAAATCATTAATCTAGTATGTGGCACAACTAGGATCTAAATCTAAAAATTTACTATTACAGGCCGGGCTCGGTGGCTCAGCCTGTAATCCCAGCGCTTTGGGAGGCCGGGGTGAATGGATTGCCTGAACCCATGGGTTGGAGACCCGCCCGGGCAACTTGGCGAGACCTCATCTCTACAATAAATCAAAAATTAGCCGGGCGTGGTAGTATGCGCCTGTAGTTCCAGCTACTTGGAAGGCTGAGGCGGAAGGATCTCAGGAGCCCAGCAGGTCGAGGCTGCAATGGCCAAGAGTGGCCACTGCACTCCAGTGTGGGTGACAGAGTGAGACTCCAACTCAAAAAAAAAAAAAAAGTTTACTATTACAAATACCATCTCTGTACCAAAAAAAGAAAAAGAAAAAAGAAAAACACACATTAGAGAATAATGGGAAAATATCAAAACAAGAATAAAATGGAGTTATGAAAAATTCTTAGAACAAGGATGATAAATATGGGACTGAATGTAAAACAAGAGTGTGTTTGTGCATGTGTGTAAAAGAAATAAAAATGTGGGCTACTTCATATGGTTTGTATTGGAGTTGGCAAAAAAGCAGAATCAGTAATCATCACACAGGATATTATTACTCTCCAAGCTTCACTTATTTTACATAAAATGTTGGTCAGATATAAATAGTCATTGAATTAGGGGCTCAATCATTACATAAAAATTGCTTAGAATGGAAAAGTTATTGATAATTTATAATGGTAATAATTATGGCTATAAAACAATGAATGACTATGGGACTTTACTAAAAATATATATAAACCATGTCTGGTGAGTGGAGATTTTTGGCTTTTTGATTTGAAAACCAATAAGCAAAGACTGACTTGATAACTAGCTCTCGTTATAAGAAAGAATAAATTTTTGATACGATAAACCAAAAGGTAGACACCAGGAATTAACTTATTGAACAAAGAAAATTAAGGAATTAAAATCTTTAAAATGATACCAAACACATACTCTATCATAATATTTTTGCAAATTAAATTTTGGAAAAGGGCTCAGATTCAAAAATATCAGAGCTGAAGTCTGGTCTTAGTAACCAGAACATCAGAAGTAAGGGAAACAGCTATCAGCATGTGATCAAACTATTTATAAGCTTAAATTAAGATAGAAAAATTTTACCAGACAGTGGAAAATTGGAGGAGTAATGACATAGAGCAAATTCTAACAAAGATGCATTCAAATTTAAGAAGCACTTCTTAATTCTAAGATTGTGTTCTTTCTACAGTTTTTGTAGTGATAGAAATAGTTTTCTGACATTCAATTATTTAATATTTAATGTACTTGTTAATATAAAAAACTGATAACTCTGAACTAATTCAAAAACAATTTTGTTGCTCCATGAATCTACAAGCTTTGAGAACATATTTTTGCTTCTGATCTTCTTTTAATGGACTCAAGCAAAAACCAGGAAAACTTCATTTAGGCATTTTTATAGGAAGGATGAGAATTTTTCTAAAGACAGGACTGAGGAGACAATTTTTTTGGTGTTTTTCTTTTCTTTTTTTTTTTTTTAATGCCAGCTACTCTGGAGTCAGATCTTGGAAGGAAAGTTTATGATTCCACAGGTGACCCTATGGAGATGTGGCCAGGAGATTCCTGGATGGTGACATCTAACTAGTGTAAGTCAAATTATTTTCCCCTTGGTGTAGGGTTCTAAATGGAAGTGTTGCATGTGGTAATACATTTCCCATCATTTAAACAGCAAAACGAAGCAATTAAAAATCCATATCTATGATTTCAATATAGCTATATAACATAAAATCTGTGTCCTGGTGGACATGTGAAAGATTTTTGTTTTGTTTTTTACCTATGTGGAATGGATTGAAGAGTTCGCTTCTCTGTGTGATAAATCACTGTGTGTAGCAAATATTTTTTTTTAATTTAAAAAATTGCTGTATTTACTTATTTATTTTATTATTTTTGAGTTGGAATCTCACTCTGTCGCCCAGGCTGGAGGGCAGTGGCATACTCACAGTTACCCCAGTGTTGACCTACTAAGCTCCGGTGATCATTCTGCCTCAGCCTTCTTTCACACGGGAACTACAGGTGCAGACTACCACGCCCGGCTAATTTTTGATTTATTATAGAGACAAGGGCTCGCCAAGTTGCCCAGGTTGGTTTCAAACCCACGGGCACAGGCAATTCACTCGCCTCAGCCTCCCAAAGTGCTGGGATTACAGGTTAAGCCACTGAGCCTGGCCTAAAGAATAACTTTAAAGACTTTCATCCTTTTTTCACAATTTGGATCATCTATCCTGAAGTTGTTTTTTGGAGGTTTGATGTACTAGGTGGAATGGAGTTTTCTTCCCATGGTAACTTTTGTAAAGAAGACCTTATGGTGCTAGGTAGTTAGTACAAGTTTTAGAACATCGATTTTATTCTGTTATTTGAACAAAACACAAAACAAACACAAAAAAGATTTGTGCAATTGAGATGTTACCAGCTGTCATTTTAAATCGGGTTCATGTGTCTCCAAGGGTCTCTAAATTCCCTCTGTGAGCAGCAATGTGGCTATTTGGAGCGGAATTTTTCATAGTTAGGCTTTCAAGAAACAGTTTTTAACTGTAGAACTTTAGAATAAGAATGCTACTTTTTAAAAAATCAATTAGCAAGAACAGCCCAAAACGACATACTTCAAATCGCTCAGTGTAGAAGAGAATACCCTATAATTTTTTTCCAGAAATACACAATGGCATTTTAAAGAAAGACCAAGAGATCAAGGCCGAAACAATGATTTTGCAACAAAATAAATAATTTATTTTATTTAAAAGCTTCTGCTTCTGTATTTCTAATTTTCTGAAATATAATTGTGCCATTCCAATAGGAAAAAAAAAACTGTT
The DNA here is from genome assembly GCF_000164805.1 of Carlito syrichta. Taxonomy (NCBI): domain Eukaryota; kingdom Metazoa; phylum Chordata; class Mammalia; order Primates; family Tarsiidae; genus Carlito; species Carlito syrichta. The sequence goes on from NW_007246989.1 coordinate 196,696, forward strand.
TTAAGTATTTGCACAAAATGTTTGTATCACCCCATTCTCTTTTACCTTTCACTGGGAGCATTTTTAAAATAACGAAATTGCATTAATATAGGTTTTCTATCTTTGGATTATCTAATACAAGAAATGTGAGAGGCTCTCCTCCACCCTGCCCCCCAAATCTCACTGAGTCATTCCAGAAGGGCTGTCCCAAGAGTAGTAAAGTTTGCTGAATAACTGTTATTGAAGGGGACATTTGCATCCATTCATGATCTCAGGAATGGACAGGATAGCACTCTCCACCGGGAGTTGGATCACATGCTGATAGCTGTCTACCTTACTTCTGATGTCCTTCTTCTTGCTTGGAAGCAACAGTGAGCAAACAGAAAATCAAACACCACTGAGAGACACCATTGCCAAAACTGCAACTCCACCACATATCCAAAAGATCTTGGTGAACGCCAGCTGGCTGAGAGTGACTTGACTATCAGAAATTCCACCTTTCACTCACAAATATAACTATGATTTCATGGGGAGGAATTCTAAGTGCCGAATCTCTTTGTCTTGTGGGAAGGTTAGGATTTCTATTGAAAAACTGAAGTCAACACTCACTGGGTTAGCCATTTGGGGTGGATGTGAATATTGCACACCTAGTTAGATGCTCTTACATTCAGGCAACACTGGACCGCTGAGCTTGAGTGTCCAACTACGTGTGTTCCTGACCACTTTTTACTTCTTGCTGTCATTAACTGTAATATAAAAATCAGGCTAGGTGTGATGGCTCATGTCTATACTCCCAGCACTTTGGGAGGCTGAAGTAAGAGGATTTCTTGAGCTCAGGAGGTTGAGACCAGCCTGGGCACCATAGCAAGACCTCATCTCCAAAAAGAAAAAAAAAAAAAACTAATACTACAAACATCAAGCCACTGCAGATCAAAATGAAATAAATTTAAAGGGTCATCTAATTTTTTAAGAAATAAAGTATAAATTATATGCTAATAAATTCATTAACTGATTTTTTTTAGTTTCATTGAAGTAGAATTTATAGGCTATTAGTTGAATCTGAATATATATTTCAAGGATATTTAGCAAATCAACACAATTGTGGAACCATGACCACAATCCAACTTTGAAGATATCAATCAGTCAATAAGAGTAGGAACTATATAGAAGTTTCATGCTTCCCATCAAATCTGGACCGGATTAAAAAATGTGGTACATATACACAACGGAATATTATGCAACCATAAAGAAGGAAAACATATGGACTTTGCAACAACTTGGATGGATTTAGAGTCTATCATACTTAGTGATCTACCACAGAAACAAAGAACAGAGTACCATATGTTCTCACTCATAAGCGAACCTTGAACAATTATCATAATACTATAGGAAAGAGATTGGCAGTAGTGGGAAACTGCCAGGGGAGGGGGCATGGAATTGGCAGTTGAGGGAAACTGCCAGAGGAGGGAGAAAGAGAGGGGCACACCTCATCCACAAGGGGATCTGCATAATGAAAATATGTATATGTAACCCTGCAGTGTATCCCACATCTTTAAAATAAAGAAAAAAAAGAAGTTTTATGTAAATGGTAATATATAGCATGAAGTCTTTTGTGTTTGGCTCTTGTTTTGCTTATTTTATTCTGCAGATTCTTTCATATAGAAGCATGTCATTTGACTGCTGGGTAGATATTTAGTGGTATTGATACAGTACATTTTGTTTATCTGTTCACCAGTCCATACTTGCACTATTTCAAGTTTGGGGCTACCAGGAAAAATGCTGCAAACATTCATCTATCAGTTTTTGGGTCAGTGTAATATCTATGTCTCTCTTGGGTATAGAATTGCTAGTGAGAGTATGTTTAACTTATTTAGAAACTGTCAAACTGTTTTGCAAAATGACTGCATCACTTGCAATTCCTACCAGAAAATATGAAGGTTCCAGTTTTTCCACATTATTCCAACACTTGGGAGTGTGAATCAGTTCATCTGAATTTTAACTCAAATGATTTCTAAATTAAAAAGTACAAGTGTTACACATGTGCATTTTGTGATTATTTCCCTAGTTGCCTAGGGGACAAGGGTAGTAGCAGAGTTTTTGACTAAAAGCAACTTTTGAGTAGTTATAAGTAGATGTAGTAAAAGGAAAAGATCATTTTACTCATCTTTTTAAATTGATTTTTTCTAAATTTATTTTCTCATTGCTATTCTTAAAACATTACAGAAAAAACAACGAAAAATGAAATAAACAAGGAAATAAAACTCATCCATAATCTGCTATCCTCAAATAAATCCAGCAAGCTTCTCAGTTATTCATACTTTCTACTGGCTATGTCTAGGGTCACACAATGATCTTCTAGTCTTGACTATAGAATAAATCAATTCTAAATTTTACAGTGCCTCTTAACCTTACATTTAATCTTACACTGCTACATGGTCTTCATAGTCAATATTTTTATTGGATAAATAGTATTTCTTCTTCAAATTTTACTTCAAAAAAATGTGACACATTTCTACATTCATAATATTTATTTCATTTATTTTGCTATTTAGGAATATATTGGTATATCTATACATGTCAATAGCTATCAATCTATTTACTTGGTATATAGACTTTTGTTATATTTTCTTCTCTCATATTTGCTTTTTAGAACTTGATTTCATGAATGGTGTTAACAAGCCAAATTATGTGAACGCTTTATGATTACTGATACCTATTTCCAAACTGCATTCAAAATTTCATACATGTACAGGCAGTGTCCATTTTACTTCATCCTCACTGGTTTTGGGAAGCAACATAATGGTTTTTGCTAATGTAATTAACTTGCAATAACATTTAGTATATTAACTTGCAATTAATTTACTATCATGCTCTTTCTGTCACATTCTGTTTAGGACAATAAGCTTCTTCTCTTCACCTACATAGTTAGTATTTAATGCAAATGTATTTTATGAACAGCATATGATTCTCTCATAAAATTAATTATAATTTTAGAGACAGCTTAAGTTAAAAATTATTAAATGCAGTTAATGTTTAAAAGTATAATATATGGTTGATTTAAATTTGAAAGAATTTTACAATAACATTTGAATAAAATTGATACAAAGATCTAAGGTTTGGTTTTTTTTATTTTATTGCAGATTTTCTACTAGAGTCTATTTCTCAAATTCAATAGTGAGAGAAAGATAAATCATTTTCCTACCTGTAACTCAAAACAAATACATAGGAAGCTGTTGTAACTGCTTCTGAAGCTGACATCCTGACAGCTCTAACAACATATGTTTGATTTTTCTATGAGCCGTTAAATTGCTCTCTGAGCGACAGAAGCCATGTGCCAGCACATTTAAATGCTCACGAAGGCAAGCACTATTACAAGGCTTTCACTCTTTTTTTTCCAAAACATCTGTTTTGGCCTTTAAAACACATACACGTGTTAGCACTCATATACATGCACACGAATCATCTTTTTCAGAACAATGAGAAAAGAAAAAGTTAACTTCATTGTAAATAATTTTTTCCCAAGAAAAGCTTATTTATGTATATTTCTGCATGGTATAACACAGTTAAATTACTAATATCCTACCTGTAATTTAACCCAATTAATTAAGCCCATGTATTCATAAATCTATTTTTTAATGTATCCTTTTGCTTCAAAGACCCAAATTAATAAAAAAGGAAGGAAGCTCCTAAAATGCTTAATGAGACCCTGGTCATCAGGCAAAGTTTCTGGGAAAGTGAGAATCATTCCACAATGCTGAGAGTCAAGGGGTCAGAGTTCTAGTTAGTGGGGCAAACATGCAGAGGTCATTTATTTCTTTTTAACGGAATAAAATGTTTTAAAGCAATTCATCTCCTTTATTTTTGTCACCATCAAAATACAAATTGGGAAATTCTTGATCTATCCCAGGTGATGAATCATAATGGTATTGAAAATCCCTATTTTGCTTTTCTTTTTTCCTTTTGTAAGCTTTTTCATTTTAAAGATGTGGGGTACAATTCAGGGTCAGCTTTAAAAAAGATAATTATGCAGGTACCCTTGTTGATGACATGCCCACCCCAGTAGTTTCCCACTACTGCCAATTCCTTTCTTACAGTATTATGATAATTGTTCAAGGTCCGCTTATGAGTGAGAACATGTGATACTCAGTTCTTTGTTTCTGTGATAGATTACTCAGTATTATAGACTCTAAGTTCACGCAAGTTGCTGTAGGGCTGCATAATATTCCCTCATGTATATGTGCCACATTTTTTTATTCATTCATCTTTTGATAGGTAGCACGGTTGCTTCCATGTTTTTGCTATTGTGAATAATGCTGCAATAAACATGCATATGCAGGTATCTTTTCCACAGAGTGATTTTAGTTCCTCTGAGTACATTCCCAGCAGGGAGATTGCAGAGTCATATGGAAGGTCGATTTTTAGATCTTTCTGGAATTGCCACACTGTTTTTTACAGAGACGGTACTAGTTTACACTCCCACCAACAGTGTGGATGTACTGCCTTTTCCCCACATCCTCTCCAGCATCTGCTGTTTTTTGAGTTATTGATGATGGTCATCCTGACTGAAGTTTGGTGGTATCTCAGTGTGGTATTAATTTGCATTTCTTTGATGACTAGTACAACTGAGCATTTTTTCATCTCTGTTGGCTGCTTGTATGTCTTCTTTTGAGAAGTGTTTATTCATATCTTTTGCCCACTTTGTAATGGGGCTGTTTTTTCTTCTTTTCAGCATGTTTGAATTCCTTGTAAATCCTAGATATTTGGCCTTTGTCAGACATACAGTTGGCAAATATTTTTTTCCCAGTCTGAGGGCTGTTTCCCTGGCTCTCTTGAGATTTTCTTGGGCTTTGCAGATGCTTGTCAGTTTGTTGAGGTTCCACTTGTCTATCTTAACTCTTATGGCATGGGCACTTGGGGTTTTGATCAGGAATTGGTTGCCAGTTCCAATTTCCCTAAGGGTATCTCCTGCATTTTCCAAGGTTCTTGCTGTTTGAGGTTTTACGTTTAGGTCTTTGATTCATTTAGAGTTGATTTTTGTGTATGGCAATAGGTAGGGGTCTTTCTTTAATCTTCTGCATGTGGTCAGTTTTCCAGCACTGTTTACTGAATAGGTTCTCCTCTCCCTTCCTTTTCATCTATGGGTGGCTTGTGGCTTGGTTCTGACCACTGAGATGGAAATGAAATTGTGCCAGAGGTGGCAGGAGAGACAAGGACCCTTTGTGAAATGTTTGGTTTTCTTAATACAAAGGAATTATGAAGAGGCTGCTGACAGTTTTCCTCTTCTTTCCTCATGGGAATGGTCTTCTTCTAGTATGATTTCAATGATTGGAGCCATGAGGGCAAGTGCATTGGAAGTGTCGTTCCCTACTCAGATGAGTCATGAATGAACAGCAGTTTCTGGAGAAGTCAAAAACATTCAGAATATGTCAAATGGAAGATCTTTGAAACACATGCACAACACTCTGGGTTTGTCTGAAATCCTGGCGGTCTGTATTTTTCAGGAATAATAAACTCCTGGAGTTTCAAAAATGAGCCACTGAGCCAATAGAATTGGAAAACTGATGTGAATGTGACTTTAGTTTTATTCACCAACCAAGGAGGCATAGAGACATGGAGTTACAATAAAAGAGGTGCTCCATAAATAGGAGCTCCTTGAAATATTTCCCTTAATAATCTCTCCAGCTTTGCTGCCTATCCAAAGATGTGTAGGCATCCTTACCCATCCATCCTGTCATGCCTTGCTCAGTGCAGATACAGAACAATGCATTTACCATACTTTATTCTGACCAGTGTTAATGCATCTTTCTGCCTACCTGAAGATTGCTCTGGGCCTGGATCACTCTAGTAATAAGAGGAGGAAAATCCAGCAAGCATCTGATGTCTCAGAACCCCCATCATCAGTAAAGGATTAGACAGCGGGAGGCCACAGGACCTCAGATGCAGAGGCGATCTGTCAGCCTCACAAAGCTGTCCTCACTTTCAACACTGTCTTTCTAGCGGTTCCTAATTAGCCATTTTTACTAAATCTATAAAAATTTAATAGTGTCACTTAGCTCCGTGTTGTTCTTCAAGAAAGTTTGATAAAACACAGTATCTTTTTTAGGACAGAGTAAAGAAAGTAATGGCCTGATTAATTTAAAGAGTTTCTCTGATTCTGAAGAACATATTTTAATGCTACTATTGATAGATTCTCCTGGGATGAACAGCACGCTTCAGTCAATCTGTTCTTGAGTGCCCACGGATCTGACTCCAATCCAAGTTCCTCATTTCTTTAACTAACAGTAGGGAAAGTACTCCAGCCATCTGCCCACCTGCTTCCATGTCACTGATGGACCTCTTGCTGACACGCTGACTCACGGCTTTCCACGTATGACCCACATTTCCTCCTTTGCTTATGCTGTTTCTCCAACATAAATGCTCTTTTGAAGCTTTACAATCTATACCCAAATCAACTAAACAAGCAGAAATTTGCCTACCTTCACCCTTAATGCCATATCAGACCCAAGTCTTCGCTAATACCCTTTTACGCCAGGTAACACCCCTTCACCTTTTTTTTTGGAGCTACTCTCACCTCATATGCAGGACCTCATTGAGGTGCATGACACACATGGTGTGACTCTACATGCTGGCTACTGGGAAAATGTGCTCGCTTCCACTTTTGAAACTAGCCATGGCATGATCAGACATTTGCCACTGACTCCCTGGGTAATAACTGCAGTGGTCGCCTGAATTGTTACAATTTTAATTGACAAATAATTATTGTATATATTTATGGAGTTTAATGCTATGCCATGATACGTGTGTACTTGCTGGCATGATTAAATCAGGCTGATTTGCACCTCCATCACCTCACTTGCTTATCATTTCTTTATGGTGAGAACATGCAAAATATCCTCTTCCGGCAATTTTGAAATATACATTCTTATTAGCTATAGTCACCATTCTGTGCAATAAATCACTAAAACTCGTTCCTCCTGTCTAACTGAAATTTTATACCCTTTGATCAAATATCTCCCTGTTATCCATTCAGTGCCCCTGCCTCACCCTCTGGTAATCATCATTCTACTCTCTGTTTCCAGGAGTTTGACGTTTTTGGGTTCCAAAAACAAATGAGATCATGTGGCATGTGTCTGTCTGTGACCGGCTTATTTCACTTGGCATAATGTTCTCTAGATTAATCCATATCTTTGCAAATGACAGAATTGTCTTTTTTATGGCTGAATTGTATTCCACTGTGTGCATATACCCGGTTTACTTTATCTGTTTATCTGTTGATAGGCACTTAGACAATTATGTTACTTCCATACATTTGTTATTGAATAATGCTGCCGTGAATGTGAAGTAAAGATATCCCTTCAACATATAGATTTCAATTCCTTTGGATATGTGTCTAGAAGTATGAATGCTGGATCATATAGTAACTCTATTTTCAGTTTTTTGAAGAGCCATTATACCATCTTTTTTTTGAAAAATAGTGCCAATTTATATTCCCATTTACATTGCACAAGGGTTCCCTTTTCTTCACCACCATGCCAACAATTGTTATCTTTCATATTTTTGACAATAGACTCCTAAAATGAGGTGATATCTCATTGTAATTTTAATTCACATATCCCTGATTATTAGTTATGCTGAATATTTTTTCATCTTTCTATTTACTATTTTGTGTGATCTTTTTTGAAATATTTATCCAGATTCTTTGCTTGTTTTTAAAAATTAGGTTTTTTGGGGTCTTTTTTCTTGCTGTTGAGTTGTTTAAGTTTCTTACATACTTTGCATTTTAGCTTTCTTTTGGACATATGATTTGCAAATATTCTTTCCCAGTCTGTGGATTGTCTTCACTGTGCTGTTTTCTTTGCTGTGCAGAAGCTGTTTAGGTTAGTACAATCCCATTTGTCTATTTTTGCTTTTGTTGCCTGAGGTTTTTGTAACATATCTAAAAAATAATTACCCAGACCAATACCATCAAGTTTTTCCCATATGTTCTATTTGGCAATGCTACACAAAATGATCTACAGATTCAATGGAATCCCCTATCAACATTCCAATGTCATTTTCAAGTAATAGAAGAAACAATCCTAAAATTTATATGTAACTACAAAAGACTCCAAATAGCCTAAGGAAAAAAAAATGCTGAAGTCACCACACACCCTAATTTCGAAATATATTGCAAAGCTCTAGTAATCAAAACAGCCCGGTACTGGCATAAACCAACAGACACATCAACCAGCGGAACAGAATAAAAAGTCCAGAGTTAAACCCACACATTTACAGTCATTTGATTTTCAACAAAGGTGCTAAGAACACACAATAGGAAATGAACAGTCTCTTCAATACATGTACTGGGAAGAAGAGTAAAACTGGATGCTTATCTTACCACACATACAATAATTCAAAAATAATTAAATTTTTCAAAAGTGATTAAAACTTAAATTTAAGATTTGATACCAAAAACTATTAGAATAAAACATAGTGATTGCCTAAATTAATAAAAGAAAAATACGCAGCACCTTTAAAAAGATCAATGAGCATGATAACATTCTTTCAAATAACCATAAAAGCAGAGCTACATAAAGTCTTCCTTGCTAGTAGTACCATGTATTAGTTATTGGTTCTTAGGTAGCAATTTATCTTAAACTTTAATGACTTGAAACAAAGAATGTGTCATGATCTTACAGTTTCTGTGTTGACCCACATGTGAATCTGGTGGGTTCTAACTGTCTGCCTAGGTTTCAAGATTGCTCATAAGGTCACAGTCAGGATCTTAACTGGGATTATGGCCTCATCAGGGGCTTCAAATGGGGATGGATGTACTTCCTGGCCCACTTGCATGATTGTTGGCAAGATTAAGTTCATGGAAGGTGGTTGGATTGACTGGCTGTTGACTGGAGTCCACATTTCCTTGCCATGTGGAATTTTCCGTAGGTTGGTTCACCACATGGCAACTGGCTTCCTTGGAGTAAGACAGAGTTAGAAAAAGAGCATCCCAAAGGGAAACATAGCCTCTTGTCAATTAAATGTCAACAGTATCACCCATCACAGTTGCCACATGCTATTGGTCCAGCCCACACTGAATGTGAGTGAAATTCATAAATAAGCAATACCAGGATTGGGGTGTTAACTGGGACCATCTTAGAGGGATGTTTGCTTTCTAAGTTGCCAAGCAACCAAATAGTACCATCTTTCCAATGGTTGCCTCTCAAGTTGCAGGCACTGATTAAAGTCTAGAGTGAATAGTGGTCAATACAGTGCAGATCCATACCTTCCTGCCCTTTCTGCTCCTGGTTATTTCCCACAATGCCTATGATTATGGTTTCTGAAGTGTGTATTATAGAATAACTGACACATTTCTTTCATATGACTGAGGAAATTAGAATCATCTTTTTTAAAATTTCTCAAAATGAGTACTGTAATAAATAGTATAAGCAGAAGAAAAGGTCATATTAGAAGCTTTGCCTCACTGAATGCCCATGAACTCTTGCAAATGTGGCATTTCTAATTCCTACAGGAATATTAGTTATATTTATGTAGCACTTGGATTCAGGTGGGGCCTCTGACACCACACCTGAAGAAAAAGATCTGAACTTGAAAGTGAGCAGCTTTGGACAGGGCCCTCTTTATAATAGGTTACTTTAGGTCCTAGAGTTTGTGTTGTGTGGACATTTTGTTACATGATGGATGTTGTCACCTCTTTTCTTCCTGAATGAAGGCAACTCTCCTAGATTGCTAATGCACTTGAGGTCATTTCCCAAACTGACGTTGTTAAGGACTGAATGTTTGTGACCTCTTTAAATGCATATATTGAAGCCCTGACTCCCAATGTGAAAGTATTTGGAGGTGGGTCTTTGGGAGATGATTATGGTTAGAGGCATCCATGAGGGTGGGGCCTTCATGACGTGATTGGAGCCCTTACTAGAGACACCAGAGAGCTCATCCCCTCTCTCCACCATGTGAGTGTGCAGTGAGAGGGTGCTGTCTGCAAGCTGGGAAAAGGATCCTCACCAGAAACCATACTAGCAACAATCTCAGACTTCCAGACTCCAGAACGACGAGTAATAAACTTCTGTCGTTGAAGTCATCCAGGTATTTTGTTATAGCAGCCTGCTGACTAATACAGACATACTTTATATTTCTCTCTTTATATCTCTTTTGGCCAATTCTAATTTATACTGTAGACAGGTATACAAGTCTTATCTCCTGTATTTGAAAAATATAATGTTTGAAGAGGACAGATAGTGTCTTTTCTCAAGATTTTGTTTTCCTATGGTGTTTAATAATGATATATTTATTCCACAGTGAATTATTTACACACTGTGGCTCTGCTTCAAGTGTAAGAAAACTAAGGGTAAGTATGACGTAGTCCTAACACTCACAAATGTCAAATTTTTGAGAGACAGCAGTGATTTCACATAATGCAAGTATTTTTAGCTGTTTTGAAGGATTACAAGATAGGTAAATATCTTTAATAATATATCTTTAATATGTTTAATTATGATACAGCTGTGGAAGTAGCCAATTCTGCCTGAGTGAGTCAAGAAATGTTTCATGGGAAATGTGCTGGAAAAAATAATATCTACCTTGCTATAAACAACCTGGCAAGGGGGTGAGGGGGACTGCTCAGAGATTTTACAACTTTTAAAAATCTAGATCAGCACAGGCTGTTAGAAATATAATGTGAACCATTTGTGCAATTATAATTTTCCTAAAACCTACATTCTTAAATAATTAAAAAGCAATCTGGGTACAGAGACTCACGCCTGTAATCTCAACACTTTTAGAGGCAGACGAGAGGATTGCCTGAGCCCAGGGGTTCAAGATCTGCCTGGGCAACTTGGCAAGACCTTGTCTCTACAAAAAAATTTAAAAAAAACTGAGTCAGGTGTCGTGGTATGTGCCTGTAGTTCCAACTACTTGGAAGGCTGAGGCAAAAGGATCACCTGAGCCCAGCAAATGAGGGCTGCAGTACCTGTGACTATGCTACTGCACACCTGGGCAGCAGAGTGAGACTCCAACTCAAAAAAAGCAATAGTCAAATTCATTTTAAAATGCTCAATACTATCCTTCAAATACAATCATTAGTGATATATTTTATATTTTTTATATAATCTGTCTTCCAAATCTGATGTACATTTTACACTTATGATGCTTCTCAGTGCTAACTAGTCACATTTTAAGTGTTTAATTGCCACATTTGCTGCCATCGTGGACTAAGCAAATCTAGCTATAATAATTAGTATGAGATGGTTTTGTTGTGATTAAATTAGAGTAATAGAAGTTAAAGAAAACTAAAAGCTTATTACTCACGCATGTAAGTGAAATCCAGAGATTGGTAGTCGAGGGCTGGTCTGATAATTCCGTGACCCTCAGGAGCTAAGCTCCTTTGAGCTTGTGATTTTGTCATCTACCTCATTGCCTATGATGATTGCTCATGCTCCAACATTCACATCCACATCCTTATCTAGCCAGGAAGAAAGATAAATTGCTAAAAGGGCAGCAATTTAGGAACAGTGTATGGTTTACAACTTAGTCTGATAGTAAACACAGCACTAGAGTTATATTTGTTCTAGATATCTAACAGATAAGGAAGGGAAGCGTGAATATGAAAGGCAAATAGGTGCTGTTGCCACACAAGATTTCTTGGCCAGGCTCGGTGGCTCAGCCACTTTGAGAGCAGAGTGTACCAGCACTTTGGGAGGCTGAAGTGACTGGATTGCCTGAGCCCACGGGTTCCACACCTGTCCGGGCAACTTGGTGAGACCTTGTCTCTACAATAAATCAAAAATTAGCCAGGCATAGTAGCGCACCCCTGTAGTTCCAGCTACTCAGAAGGCTAAGGTGGAAGGATAGCCTGAGCCCAGCGGGTCGAGGTTGTGGTGGCCAGGAGCATACCACTGTACTCTAGTCAGGACGACAAAGTGAGACTCCAACTAAAAAAAAAAGGATTCTTAATAATATTAACTGTATTAATGTGATCAATAAACTATGATAAGTTTTTTTGGTTGTACTTATCTTTTTCCAAAATCTTCAAATGTATCCTACCACTTGACTGTGATTTAATATCACAAGATTTTAGAAGTACCTAATAAATAATCTTACTCAGTAGCTGCTGCAAATGCATATGGTTCAAGTCTTGGCCACTATCAGAAAGCAAAGTCGTGCCTTTTTTATTGGAAATAATTTTCTCATCAATTTTTCTTGTTCACATAAATAATAGCAAAATCCTAGGACTCTTGTCTTATTTATGGTTCTGAATATTTAGAAATTCTCTTGCCAGAAGTTGATATCTTTAATATACAATGAGCTCATGATATTGAAAAGATAAAAACTGAAATTCAGTGAAAGATATGTAGAGACAGGAAGAAATAAAAGGAATACTAAACATGGAAAAATTCAACGTTAACTAGATTTAAAGAAATGTGATATAAAACAATAAAGAGATTGTCATTTACCTTTCCAAAGTTGTCAAAAGGTTGAAAACATAATAATATTCAATCTTGAAGAGGACGGGTATGATGTATCTCTTCTACCCTACACAATCCTGTTAAACACATTTGTACTTAATAAATATCATCTAAAGAACTTATGCAGAGAAAATATTGGACACCAAAAAGTAGAAATAAACTAATAGTTCAATAACTGACATTATAAATGAGTTATGCAAAATTATTTTAATTCTATCATAATATAATTTGGAGGAAAATTTTATGATTCACAGAAACTATGTGATAAATGATAAGTATAATATTTTTGTGCAAAATTGTGTATTAAGTATGGTGGCCTCAATAAGCAATATGTTCAGAAAAATACCTCAGAAGTTCAATAAAACTATGTTAGTAGCTTTGCCAAGGTGGAAATGTTAGGAAATATTTCTGTTTTCTTATTGGTGGTTAAAAAAAATCTCAAAACCAAAGATGGTACCACATGGCTTGGGGTTTAGGAAATAACTTAATGTCTTTGTCACCTCGATGTTTCATGTACAAAATAGAGACATTAAAAGTTAATTAAAATATCATAGGTGCTTTGACAGAACTGAATTCCAAACTCAAGGGGGAATATAGAGAAGTGAAAATTCAAAGATGGGTTTGGGAACATAGCTTAGAGGAGGTGGTATTAATATAAAAAGTTAAATAATAATAAAATTGACATGGAAACTATCATAAGGTTATTTTTATAATTACAAGAAATTTGAAAGTTATGTAGTAGTAGCTATCTTTGGTCTTCATTGAACTCAAAGTGGCCGGAAGGCTGGTCTTTCTTAGCTATTGCTGCACTTTCTTCACTGACTCAACAGTCTTGAAACCTTTTCAGGAAAAGGATGGTTAAGAACTTGAGCTCAAAGGTCAGAGCTCCTGAGTTCAGGTGTCTTCCCTATCATTTATGATGCGTATAATTTTGGACTCAGATGTTCAGTTGTTCTAGCATCATTTGTTGAAAATATTCTCTTTTTCTCATTATATTGACTTGTTCTTTGTCACAGATCAGTTGACTATTTGTATTTTGGCCTACTTCTGAGCTCTTTAATCTGTTCCATTGGCCAATTAGTTTATTCTTTTGTTTTGTCAACACCAAACTCTTGATTATGTAGCTTTATAGAAAGTCCTGAAGTCAGGTAGTGTCAGTTTTTCAACTTTGTTCTTCTACTTCAATATTGCGTTTGTTCTTCTGGGACTTGTTCTCTCCGTGTAAACTTTAGAATCAGTTTGTCAATATCCACTTATAACTCGCTGGGATTTTGATTGGGATTGTGAATTTAGATTTGCAAATATGGATCAGTTTGTATTTAATATAGATCAACATAAATCAACTGATAACTTGACAATTATGAGACTTCTGACCCATGAATAAAGAATGCATTTCATTTATTTAGTTTTTCTTTAACTTACCTTATCATAGTATTATAATTTAGATTTTATAGACAGTTCATATTATTTTAGACAAGTCAACTCATCTAACTCTTCACTTTCTCTTCTAGAAACTAAAGTTATTAATGATACCCACTCCCATAGGGTTGTTAACATAATTAAATGCGATAATGCTGGTGTACCTCTAAAAGTCAGAGTTGGAATCTACTGAACACTCAGTGGATGCCAGCTAATATTCCCCTGGAAGCTGATGCTCAGAAGCTTTCTATCCCTTGGGCTCTTGCCATCTCCCTCTGTGCTGATCCTGATTTCTAAAGATGATGCAAAGTTGTGAGAAGTCTCTAAATTGAAAGTTGGATCCTTACCAATATATGGAGAGGTCATCTTGGGAAGCTTGATCACAGAATCATGGTAATTCACAACATTTCCTGGGATGAAATTGTCTTTCACTCTTCTGCAATGCAAAAGAAGAAGAAGAAGAAGAAGAAGAAGAAGAAAGGGGTTCATTTGCATTCTGAAAAGTTATACAAGTCCTTGTCTTTCCACCTACCAGTGTTCAACCTCCATTTGAGAAACAAATTCTAAAATCTATGTCATGGGCTTTCTATGGTAAGATAAGAGCATGAAAATAAAAGCTGAGAGATCATATAAAAACAAAAAAAAAACAGTAAAAGGGGCAGAGAAAAAGGTTCTTCGGAACAAAATTGACCCTAGAGGCCAAAGGTCATGGGAATAGGTTCGGCCAGAGACAGATTTATCATGGAGATACAGGGACTTTGCAAAAGGTCACGGGGCGCCCTTCAGCAGGAGAATAAGAGCAGATGTGGAACACTGCAGACCAGGCGCCCTTTGGTGGTAGGGGGCAATATTTCAAATAGGCATCTGGCTAGAGCAATGGGCTTAGGGCCCGAGGCTCAGGATAGCCTGTGTGGGTGTGGTGGGCAAGCCTAAGTGCATGGGAGGCAACTGAGTGCAGGAGGACCAGCTGGGTGTGAGGTCTCATTCTATTCTCTCTCTGTATAATCTGCCACACTCTCTCTTTCACTTCCTGAACTTACGAGGTTGATGTGAGAAGATTGAGATCATACCTGAAAAACACTTAGCATAGTTGCCTGGCACTGAGAAAGGGTACAATGTATGTTAACACTTGTTAATTTTCAGAAGTACTCCTTTCTGGAAAACAAAAAGGGAGGGGGTCGGGGTTTATTTCTCCAAAGTTACATTGCTTAAATTTTTTAGCTCAGTTTGGCCTGTTGTGTAAAATGCAATAAGTATCTGTTTTTCTTCAACATGGGATTAAGTATATACAGGAAATACAACCTTCTTTTTCTTAAAAGTATTTTTAAAAAGGACATGGGTTCGAGAACTGCCTGGGCAACTTGGTGAGACCTCATCTCTACAATAAATAAAAAAAATTAGCTGGGCATGGTAGTGCACGCCTGTAGTCCTGGCTACTTGGAAGTCTGAGCCCTGGCTACTTGGAAGTCTGAGCCCAGGTTGATGTTGGGTGTCTGTGAGTCTGCACTCCAGCTTGGGTGACAGAGTGAAGTGAGACACCAACTCAAAAAAAAAGGAAAATAAAATAAAAATATTTCTTAATCTCCAAACTTTTCAATTGAAACAAACCCTTAGACTTTGGGGCATTGACTTTGTGTTACATTCAAAGGTACTTATCTCTGATTTGTTTTTCTCGTTTTTTAGCTAAATCCTTATGAATAGCATATTATTTCTGATTATATCCTCTTGCATGAGGATTAATATTCTTATATTGCAAAAGCCTTTTACATGTATAGCTTCTTGGGATCTCTACCACTGAATCAGTTCCCACTACTTTTTTTTGGCACAGATTTTAATTTTAGTTGCAATCAGGAATGATACAGCAGCCATCAGCTAGAAACAAACCCAGCTTAGATACAAGAGAAGAAATGGACAGTATTCAGAAATGCTATTCTTCAAACTACTCTAAAATATGAGCCATTTCCCATGATTTTGCCAGTTATCTGCAAGCTAAAGTTATTTGCAAAAGGCATAGACTTTGCAAAGAAAACCAGATATCAGTACCACCAGATTGCAGTTTGGGAACTTGTGGACCAAAGAGAGATGACATAATCATCCAAAGTCTCAGAGATGGGAGAAAATAGAGTGATGAATTAAAAATTCAGTGCCCATTACTTTAGAATTGAAAGTGTCATGCATTTCAAACATGAATTAATGCTTAGAGTAAAATAACATCAACATGTAGGCAATTGTACAATTTTGTCAATATTAACATTTTTCATACATGATTCAGATTATATTTTAAATAAATAAGACAGATACAGGATGGATGCATAGATAAATGATCGATAGGCAGATAGATAATTGATAGAAGAGAGAGAGAGATTAAATATTACTCTGCACCAGGCCATAATTTAAGAATTTTATATCTACTTTCACATTTTATTTTCCCTATGAGGTAGATAGTATTAGCCCATTCATCTTAAATGGCACTGATGAATAACTTGTCCAAGTTCCCGTTGCAGACAACTCAGCAAACCCCCATGCAGCACCCTCAATTCCACTCTTCCTTCTCCCTCCCTGGGAGTCATCACCAATCTGAAATATGTCGTCATTTTATTCCATGCGTTTCTAATTATTTTCCTACATATATATGCATCCTTTAAAACATATATAATATTAACTTGCATGACTTGCATCATTTTGATAAATAGATTCATACTGCCCATATTATTTTGTAATTTTAGTTAATTGAAACGTGTGTTTGGGGGATATATTTGTATTAATACTTGGAGCTCCATTTCATTTGTCCAGAATGTAAATGGATTGACCCATGCTTTCCAGGGCTTCTCTGACTATACTGAAAAGATTGTGTGTACTGACCTAGAGGCGCCAGGGTAGGAAGGTTGGCCAGAACTAAACACTGGAGTCTGTCATCACAGCAACCAAAGTGGAGTCTCACCTTGTGTTGCAAACTCTTACGACACCAACAACAGAGCAAGGATCCAGAATAGATACACGTCCCCGGACCTGCCTAAATCTCAGAATGTGGTTGACATTTTAATACTCTGAAATCATTGAACATGCTACTAGTGGAAAAGAAAGTTATCTTAATTCCCTTGGCATAACTCTCACTCCCCCAACTAAGTACTAATTTGGATATAATCCAGGAACTAAGCTATCCAAGCAGCCTAAAAAAGTAGGACAGTTTATTATCCAGTATTTTCACTAAAAGAAATACTATGTTAAACTAGCAGTTGCTGTAACAGCCACAGAAGGATAACAACATAACACAAACAAAAATGTGTTCTAAGCAGGATTGCAAAACTATGCTTGCTGTTCTCTTAGCCCAAGATATTTTCACAGTAAAAAGCTTCACAGTGGAAGCCATCCTTTAAAGAACACATCCTTTAATGTCTTGCCATCCTTTAAAGAACACAGACATTGTGGAAGTTTCCTGGTTTGGGGTGTCTCTCTCACAGGCCATATGCACAGAAAGGTATTCACCTTCAGAAGGGATTTTTACTAAATGTGGCAAGAGAGGCAGTCACTCTGAGTTTGTGAAGGTCACTGTAGGTTTAGGAAGTTAGCACTATATCCATTCAGAGACACTTGAGTCAAGGAATAGTGTCACAGGGTCACAGGGAGGAGACTTAAGATTGGTAGGTCACCACATAGAGACTTTGTTGGCCCGGGCTCCTTTTTGAGGCCTTTTCTTGATGTAAGTGGTAATTAGGGCTAATTCCATAACTGCAAGTGAAAGTAACTAAACATGGATACTTGGAAGAAAAACGAAAACAGATATTCTAGAAAGGTCTGGAGTAGCTCCCAGGATTAAGAGAAAAGGCCAAAGACCAGGCAGTAGGGATGCATGTGGCTCTGGGAATGAATGGTTGGCCTCCTAGCTGGAGTGGATGGGGGACCTCAGGGTCAGCTCATCAGATGTGCCCTGCCTTTCTTGGCTAGCAAGAAATGTGTCCCTTTACAATGTGTGCCTTTCCCCTGGCAGGTAACTCTGATGTTTCACTGAAGCTGACTTTCATCCTTAGGAGTGACTCCCGAGGGACAGCTAGGTGCCCCTAACGCAACAAAAGGTGAGTCTTGCCGGGTTTCAAAAGCCTCGGGTGTTCCATACAGAAAAGGATAAACTTCTTCCTTCTTTGTGACATTTAGTATGTCAAGTAATTATAACAACCCTATAATTCTAGGAAAGTGCATCAACCAAGGCACAGGACAAGACAGATTTTATTAATTATTATGTTAAAGAACCATACCACGGGATCACTATTTTGTGGCCATTCCAGGCCACAGTGAGCATATGTCAAACTTACAAAAAAAGCCCACAACAATGACTGTGAGCCCCGCGCAGACACCTAGTTCAAATTCAGCAGCCATTGGAGGATCCACTCTCTGTAGGATGTTCTGCCACATGCTGACTATTCCAGTCATAGGAGACAAGTTTGTGAGACAGAGTGTTAATTCCAGATCAATTTTCAAAATGTGTCAGTAGACAAGTAAGCAAAAAGCAAAGCTCTCCTGAGATTTCAATGTGTAGACACAAATCCACAGGGGCTCTCAAGTTCCAACTTATTGTGTTAAATAACTATTGCAGGCATATTATGTATGAGAAATCTGTGTGACATTAAAGTTAATAATAGCAATATAAAGAATTTTTTTCTCTTAGAATTCTAAGTTTGTACTATTTGCCAAATGAAGCAAGAAAAAAGTTGTTTACAAGTAGTCTCAAATAAATATTCAGATAAATGCTAATTGCAAAAAAAAAAGAATATTGGTGAATTTAGTACTTTTTTATGATAAAAGATTGGTGAAGTTAGACAAACCTGACCTCTAAAATCAGCTCTGCCGATCTGTGTGATCTTGGATAAATTAACTAGTTTCCCTCTTCATCTAAAATACGAAAATGGTAAAACCTACTTTGCTGGATTATGAAGATTATTTGCAATGCCTGCAAGTCATCAAGTGCTGGGTTTTAAGCTCAGGAGGTTCCCACTAAATGGTGACTCACACAGTTACTGGCCCAGATAGACTCAAGCTGTAAGCTGGACATCAAAATTTTGCTACTTTGGAACCACCATAGGGCTATTTTTTTATTATTGGTTGTTTTTCATTTTGTAATAACTTGACTCTCAGGAAAATTAGTATCATTCTGTTTAACTGCAAGACATTCAGCTTGATGGGCCACTAAGGACCTGTAAAGCACTGTGGTTTCTCTCAGCCCAGAAATGAATGGAAGGACAGCTGGTTCTAAATTTTAAAGGCTGTATGAGAGGATAATTTTTTTGAGCCTTCTTCAAGTGTGATACTTGAAATGCGCGGTTAAGTATGTCTATAATTTTCTTACATGTCATTTTTCAGTGTTGTAAAAGTTTACAAAATACGCTCCCAAATTGAAAAGAAATAATAGAAACATAGGTTTTGGTTTGGAGGAGACCAAAGTACTCTTATTGTTTTTAATGCAAGCCGTCAACAAATCTGTCACATCAACATGTCTGTCTCCTGGTTCTTCATATATGTGCTGTTTATTCATCATGACAGTGATGTGCATTTCTGGGAAAATACTGAGATTGGTTCTGAATACAATAAAGGCTCATTAAGAACACATTCACTCTTTCTCTCCCCTGCCACGGACTTAAATATTCATATTAAAGCTAAAATAAATTCACACCAAAAAATAGAAATCTAAAATTAAATATTTAATTAGAACTCTGACTTGCTTTAAAGATCGGTGGCATTGCACAGGCTATATTACACTCTCTTTATAATTTTTTTTTGACAAAAAAGATACTGTTCATTTTAACAGGCCACTTTAATATTAATACATGTGTAATAGGATTGGAACAGAAAATCAGCTAGAGATGGTACATTTTACATTATTGGGAAAATTACAGTTCTGTATTGTAAAAACATTTATTTTTTAACAATGTACCTACATTAATCAAAAATTACAGCATATTTAATAATTTTACAAATTCTTCATAAAAAATATATCTCTGTACAAAAAGATCTTTTGCACCTACATCGTGACAGCAGCGTGTGTGGGACGGGAGGGGGGGGCGGCGATGACGATGGGTTTTCCTGATCATAATGCCAGCGTTCTTTTTTCCCCTTTTTTTATAATAGCTTTTTGTTGTTGTTGTTTACAAAATATTTTACAGAAGAAAAAAATTATTGCAGCTAGCCTGAAAAAAGGCAAGATGTGTGTGTGTGTGTGTGTGTGTGTGTGTGTGTGTGTGTGTGTGTGTGTGTGAAACAAGCAGCAGTTTTAAACAGCTTTGAAGCACATGTCCCGTGAGCGTGTGGTCGCTTCCCCCACGCGTGTTCTGGTGCCTTCAGGGAAGAGTCTTCCAAATCTAACTCAGCAATCCCCGTTCCTGACTGCCCTGGGAGGTCCTCCAACATCTTGTGGAGGCTTGAGTGAATACTGCACACAACCTAGGAAGAAATTAGGCAGAATTCTCACAAGAGAATCTCATTGATTTTTTTTTCCTTTTAAATAACATGCTTCAAACTGGCAACCATAGGACAGTTTGACTTTGCACACAAAGAAAAATAATATATAATCTGATATGTAGTTTCTTGTATGTATGTGCGTCCTGTCATTTCAGGACCTCATAACAGCATTGACCAGCAAACGGGTCAGGGATGTGTGAACAGAGACATTAGTTCAGACTCTGAAGTCAGCATTTTGCACCTAGTTTGAATGACTCAAACTTAGATATGTACAATATATATATACCTAATATGTATAGTAACCCTGTTCTCCCTTACACATGATGAACCCCATGCCTCCCGACACATTCACTTTGTTTCATTTGATTCGTGTGTTAGGAATGCAACTCTTGCCAACCCATCTAGTCTACTAGAAACAGCAATGGAAGGATTCCCCTTGGCAAAGAAGATCTCCAAGGGTGTTGTCAGGCTGGCCAGGGAAGAATGTGCAGAAAATTCAACACAATAATACAGAATCCAGCAGTACAGAACTGACAAGACAGAGGACCAACCAGAGGAGGTCCCTAACAGTAGAGACCCTGCCAACGAGGAACCCAACCATAGGGCTGAGTGAAGAGGGACACGAAAATGCTCATATCAAAAGCATGCCCAATTATCAGCCAGACGGGTTCTCCTTTTCGCTTTTGAAATCCCACATTTAAACACTCAGTAGACAAACAAGCAGCTCAGTCTTAAAGCTAGGTGTGAATATGTTCACTACAACGAAGCAAAGGCCAATTGGAACATTCTGACATTTCTACTGTTGATGCCAATCTGGACTGTGAGAGAGGGGAAGTTTTCAACATGTGGAATATGTATTTAAACATCAAATAATAAAATAAGCATCATCTTTTCAAAAATATTTTTATCAAACAAGTAGGAGTAAAAATAAACATGATCTTCACTTTGAATTTGTTACATAAACATTCTCATGGTCATATCTACTACTTCATGTTTTGATTTTATACACGTTGGGGATCATACCTACTTTATTTACCATAACTTGTCATCTATGTGTAGTAAAATTTAAAATTTAATCATCACTGAAATGAACTTTCCATCTGGAATTATAAAGCATGAAACAAAAGATAAACTAATATATAAAATGTATCATTGTGAGAGGAGAGTGTGTGTTATTTTTCCTTACCTTCAAAAGAACAATTACTATTTTGATGCTGAACAAGTTTCACTGAGTTCAAGGTGCTGTTGTGGTGTCCTGTCTTTCAAGGCAATATCAGAGAGTGATGGCACAATAAAAGAAAAAAAAATGCAAAGGGAAGACTGCATTGCGAGCTAAAACCCACAAATACAAGAACTATCTAAAATAAATTACTATTCACATTTTTACATGGCAAATGGGAATTTCTGCAAACCCCCTGCTATTAAGTGGCATAATATAGACAATAATTAGATGATAAGGGAACTAAAGAAAGAAAACGTGGGGGAATAAAAAGGCCTCTCTTCTTTCCTTATTGGACCTCTTCAATAAATTCAACACATAAATGTAGCTAATAGAAGAAATCAGAAAATAAATCTTTTCAGTACTAAATTTTCTTTTAAAATCTGTGCCATATCTGGGGAATTTTTTTCCTTAACACTCTAACTGAGGGTGGGATGTTTTGCTTGACAATATGAAAGGATGCTTATATACAATGGGTAGTGTGTATAAACCCTGTGTAAATAGTTTTTTTTTTAAATCAGAATCTTACTCAGTCATTCATAACACACTAGTGCAAAAAATTGTGCATCAAAAATTCTGTGATAGAACAGCTGACTGGGAAATTTGCAAATGTTTCTAGAGATGGACACACAGGAAAGCCATGGGGTCCTCAAAGCCTGTCAGGTCTTGGAAGGACAGAGTGAAGCGTTTGTAGGTGTGTGCATCTATCAGAAAGGTGTCTTTTTCAAGAAAGCTTTTTAAATTTTTTTTTTCAGAGTATTCATGTTCATGGGGTTTTAAAAAAAAAACAAAACCAAAATGCACATATTGTGGTGCTACCATTTGTCACCGCACCGAAGGATGTATCCACGTGCCCAGAAGATTGCATTGAAAGGCATCCCAGCAACACAGAAATAGAGAGTCTGAGGCATTGCGTACGGCGTCGGTGAGACTCGGCAGTCTTCCTGGAGTGTGCCTTGATTCCAAGCAGATGCAGCCAGACGTTTCTAATCCACTTTTGAAATGGAGATGCATTTGTAGTTTGACCCTCAGAAGACCCTGGCACATTTGAGTAGAAATCCCCGCTGTACGTTTAAGGTCAGTAGACGACGTTCAAGGTCACTGCAGCAAAGCAAGAGTTGAAGGGAGAGTGGTATATGGCACCAAAGGAATTACTGCTTGTCCATCAGAGGTATGGCTATGAATCGGTCCTGTGGGGACGCTGAGGGCTATACCACTGTACAGACTGTGTTCAGAGTCGTGTCAAACCGCACAGCCTTGGCCTCTGTGGGTTTTAAGTTTGTATCATACATGGGGTTTTCAAAGGATGCCTGTCCATTGCTGTTTTCGTGTCCAGCATAGCCATTGTATTGAACTTTTGGTCTCGTTCTAAAAGGAAAAGAGAAAGCAAACAATGAAGCTCTGGTTGCCACAAAGGAGATGTAGGGCTGGAGCTGAATGTGACATGATTCCTGCAGAGCACAGAGTCACCCAGATACGATGGTGCAAGGAGGAGGGATGGCAGGGCGGCACTACCGTTCAGGGTTTGTGTTCTGCACTTGGTGGTTGGGGTTACAGAGAAGGTTTAAAAAACTTTAGCAAGGTGGAAATGATGGCTCTTGCCTATAATCCTAGCACTTTGGGAGGCCAAGATGGGAGGATTGCTTGAGCCCAGGAGTTGGAGACCAGCCTGAGCAACATAGTGAGACCCTGTCTCTAAAAAAGAAAAAAAAAAAAATATTCAGGATCAAAGAATGATCGACGCTTCCTACAAATGCTCCTGGAACATTGGCAAGATCTCAAACGCTGGAGCAAGATTTTAGTTTGAACATCTATTGACCACAAATAAGTTATATGGCCTTGGTTAAGTCATTCAACTTCCTGATACTCTGCAAAATAAGTCGGCTAAGCATGACACCTGCCCTCTAGAACTGCTAAAGTTAAACCAAGATACAATTATAAGGTTTTAGTTCACAGTCATTATTAACAGTCACTAAATGTTGGCTATTTTTTGTTCTGTTTCTGGTGAGTTAAAAGAATACATTTATAGAAAATGAACTATTTTCATTATTAAACTATTATTTACATTTTCTGGTTAAATAGAAACCCCTATCATGCAATCCATGATTAGAGAATTACAGGATTTTTAGGTTGAAAAGACCTAAACATATCTGGTCTGGCTCTTTATTTCTTTTCCTATCCCAGAAGAAATTACATAAGAAAAATAAACCAGCAAAAACAGAACTTCAATGTCAATCAACACTCTAGCAAAAACATCATTTGCTATTGGATGTAAAGAAATTTCTGCCTTAGTGACATGCTAGATTTTCTGAAGTTGCCATATGCTCATTAAGGAAAAAAAAGCAGTTCAAAGTTTGTGGCCTTCAAGAAAACAGCAGGACAGCTGTCTTGAACTATCCTTGGAGTCAGAGAGGTCTATGGCACGAACTTGGAAAATGCTCCAGCAGCAAAAGTTAACAAACAAATGCAGTCCCTCATTAATGGAGTGAGAACCTGGTCATCCAGATCTCAAATCACCACAGTTCTCTCATTGATAGGGAGGTGCTGGACCACAGGGATTAGGTGCAGCCCGACCCTAAGGACGGGACCGTGAGCAACCGACCCACTGGGAGGGCTGCAGGAGGCCTCAGGATCTGAATGAGCAGGCAAAGTCCAGTATTTCAGTCAACAAAAGAGACCAGAAAGGAACAGAAACGAGGTTTTATCTGGAGAAATACAAAGATGACTGTTAAGAAATGCTTGTATCTATAGGGGTTGAGAAGCCAATGAAGACCACGCCGGGGCAAGAACATGGAAGAAAATGACTTGATGAGGTGTAAGCCTGGGGACCCTTGCTTCTGCAGAAATTCCTACATTTGCATGACTCAGAAGCAGAGAACAAAAAGACCCTGCAGATTTAAAGGGTCTCAGCAGCCTCAAGCAATCCTCTTGAGAGCCCTGAGGTAGGATAGCTTCCTGCATTTTCTAGACATAGTGCAGTCTCTTGAATTTGGAGTCACTTGAGGAAGGGAAGGAGCCTGGTCATGATTATGTTACATTCACGTCAGCCCAGAGGAGGTATCAGATTCTTATAAAAATAAGTGAAATCTCCCTTATATCTGGTTTTGTAGACTGAGATTTTTCTCATAGCATTACCTTTACAGAGACACCTTACTACTGAGTGTAGATAGGACCATTTCTAAAGTTTAAAGATTGAAGCTGGGATGTACATTAAATATTATCCCATGATGCAACATTGTCCTATAACTTGTGTGTGTGTGTATGCATATATATTTATATACATAATCAGAAGTCATATTAAGTTTATGTGTAAATATATATAATTGTGTGTGTGTTTATCTTTAAAAACAAAACAGGTGATTACAAGACTCATATAGGTTGCATCTTTGGAGGTACACCCTGGCAAGGCCCTCTGATGCAGGTATGTCATCCCACTCCAGGTATGTTAAGCTGGGACAAGACTATCAGAGGCCATAGTGCTGACTGGAGAAATGTCAAAAGTTGGGGCAAAACAACTTTAGTAGACTAAACCCTTTCCTTGGGGTTAATGTGGATGCCAAAAACACAAAATAAATTTGTAGAAATTATAAACTCCTACGGTGTGGGTCTCTGTAAAGAAATTATGAATAGGGACCCCCCCAAAATTGGAGTTACTTTTGGAGAGCGAACCCATATAACACACGTTTTCCCCACTAGTTAAGTGTACTAGGAGCCCACTGACATCAGTGAGCTAGCATCGTTGTGAGGGGCTGCATTTGGTTTCTGGTTTTTTTTTTTTTTTGAAGATTCTTTCAATGTGTTTGCCCATTTTATGATGGGTGATGTACAAGTGCACCTGCCAGCACTGTGCTGAATGTTCAGCAGTTTATGATTAAAAAAAAAACCAGCATGACCCCACTCTCCCTACTCACCTGATCTTACCCTGAGTGACTTTCTTTGTTTCCCCAGATGAAAAAAAAGTCCTCACAGGGAAACGTTCTGCCAACGTGGAGGAGGTGAAACAAAAAATGGCAGAAGCACTAAAAGTTATCGAAATTGATGAGTTCAAAAACTGTTTTGAGCAAGGGAAAAAGAGTCTCAATAGGTGTATTGCATCAAACAGAGAGTACTTTGAAGGTGATTGAAGTTTAAACATGTAAGAATAAATACACACTTTTTAATACATAAATTCTGTTTTTTGGGGTCCCCCTCAGACATTACTTAGAGGAACCTTTGAAATAAGATTTTTTTTTGAAAATTCATACTCCTTTAAGAAGAGAAGCACCTCTAATCATAGCATTTTATTGGCTAAAGTGGTGGCATATCCAATAAAATGTTAGGCTGGCCCTGAGCAGAAATTTGAGAATAAGGCACATCAGACCTGTGTGCACAGAATGTTTTCTCTTCAAAAAATATATTAAACAAATGTGCCAACCTTTCATTTTGCAAATACCACTGGAGATTTCTTTCATTGGGTTATATTTTTAAACTAAGAGCATTTTCAGCCATAGGAAAGTGGAGACATTCATGCAGGCAGCTAATGCAAAATAACTTTGAAGCAACATTCCTACTATTTGCATTTCAAAAACAAATATGAGAAAGCACATATTTAAAAGGGCTACTTCATGAGTTATTAAAAAGTGACATTCTCACATCAGTATTTGTTTTTATATTAACCAAAGTTAAATGAAAATATTTTTATTATATAAATAAATATTCGACACATTTAACATACTTTAATCTTAAGTCAAGAAATTATAGTTTATTTTACAATTATTTGTAGGTATTGCTACTATTTCAAGTAGTGTTTTAGAGTAGTTTGACTTTGCCAATTTCCTCCAGGCATAAAGAGACAAAATGAACAAGGGTTTTATAATTCCTCCAAATTATTATTGATATTATCATTATTTGGTATCCACATTGGCCCTAAAGAAAGGATCTAGTTCCCAGAGATTGCTTTTCCCTCAGTTTTGACACTTTCCAGTTAGTAGGGCTTTGTAAATTATTCAAATATTCAGAACACTTTTTTTAAGGAGACAGAACAACTACGATTGCTTAGTGTATATAAAGAGAGAATTTTTTACTTATTGAAGGAAGGAGTCAATGAAACATTTATCAGTCATAGATTTACAGAGTTGAAAGCAGCCATACAGAACATTCTGTTCAACCTTCAGCTGGGAGGTTGAAATACCATCTCAATGTTATGATGGAAAGCCTGAAGGTAAAAATAGAATCCTTTATTTCGTCTTTCAGTGGATCACGGGCACAAAGCACGTTATTTCTTAACCCAGTCATTTATTATTTTATGGCTTAGGTGTGTCTTGCAGAAAAAGTACGACAAATAACAAAAGACGTCAAAAGTCTTAACATATAGGCATCCTTAATGTGAGAGAATAGCAATATAAAATACTTGTGGATGTGAATGTGAAAACATGCACACTGCTTAAACCAATACTTTATGCTAGCAACATTTCAAACAAATGGTTCTTTTACAGTACCTGTGTTTGTAGAGGTAAAATGCAAACCCTGATAAAATTAGCGCAAAGAATGGAACCAGAATGGCAGCCGCCACTGAGCCACTGCTGGTGCCATGGTAATGATTTGAGGCATCTTGATCCGAGCTTAAAGGATCTGAAAGATAAAAGGAAAATTTAATTTGCAGCTACTGTGCAATATTTAAGCAAATAAACCTGTGTGATAAATACTATAAATGAATATGAAGTGAACTCTACAAGACTAAGGACAAGTTGCAGTTTCACAACAACAGATGTTCTTTTCTACAGGTTTTAATAGTAATTTTAATGACCAATATACAAAAAACTGTTTCCTACTAACATTTTATAATACTATGAAAGAGTCTCACATTTGAAATATGAGAAATGCAAAAGGGCCACTATAAACTTGACTTCTGTTTTTGCATAAAAACTAACTGAAAGCATTCTTGTATTTGCTGTTTTCTCCTGTCCTGAAGCCAGACTAATAAAACCTAACTCATTGAAATTTTGTACATTTCCTGTTCTCTATATAAATGGCATTGTAGCCTTCAAATGTGAATATGTGGTGTAATCTGCTTTTATTTTAGAGAGACTGTGAAATTCATTACAGAGTTCAGAAATGCTTAAAAAAAAAGAATACAGCTCAATATCATAATGTAAGTTGACACAAAGAGTGCTAAAACATGATTTTTATTCATTAGAGAGAAAAGCAAATATAAATATCTCAAGCATCATGCAAATGATATGATCACTAACTCTACAATTCATATCTATGGAGTCTCACATATATGCATGGCACTGAGAAAGAAGCCAACACTCAACGTTCAAATCAGTAGAGCTTTATTAAGTGACTATTGGCAAAGAAGAGAAAAGGTTCTTGAAGAGTTTACTTACAAAATATGACTTTGAAAATGTGTTTGGCCTAACTGCATGAGTCACTTAATGCAGGTGTCTAATAAATTATGACTGGAATCATCTGAATATGGCAGAATTGTTGAGAAGAAGTTGATCTACTTTTTAGAAGTATATTTCTAGAATTTGTGGAACATCACTTTGAGAGAAAAGTCATATTTAATTTATTTTTATTACTCATCAATGTATAAAACAATCATATACTAAAACTCTAAATCATTGATGTAGCACATTTCTTGAATTTTCCTTTTTAATATCTAATAAACACATTTTAATGGAGCTTCTATTATTTTACAAATGAATAGGATTTCATTTTATTTTAAGTGTGGGGTACAATTCAGGGTTAGGCATACAAATGGTCATTGTATAGGTAAAGTTTGGGCCTCACTTTGGTCTTCACTTCACTTGGTTTGAGATTAGGTACCCTTATTGATGAAGTGTGCTCCCCTCTTCCTCTGGCAGTTTTCCACTACTGCCTTCTTGAATTTTCATGTAAAAACTTTCAAATGATATTATTTGCCATTTACTTCAGAAGATGCATGATTATTACTACATCTTAAGGCCTTAATAGGAACACGCTCTTTAATGGATGTTGGTTTTTTGTAACTTAACCGTATATTTTTTATATTCCTCCATACCATCATGCAAAAAAAGTGCCAGGGACTTGCTCTCTCTAATCTGAGCATCCAGGTCACAGGCATGTGTGATGAGCTAAGCTAATCAGATGCTCCCACCCTGGGCACTGGCTTCTGAGTGAGTGTTGCAAAGCATCCTCAGATGGTTTAGAATTTGTTCTGGGGGCATAGAAGTTCTACAGCCTTGAGGACATCAAACCTCCCTTGAGGGTAGTCCCAGCAGCAGCGGTTGTGGCTGCAGTAACATCTGGAGACCAAGAGTGGCACTGTCAGGGAGCAGCAGTACATAACTCAAGTGGTACCTACTTCATAGGTTTGTTGGGAGAATTAAAGTGAGTTAGCACATATCTCAAGTGTATATCACAATGCCAGGTACATAGTGAATGTTCACACGGACTCATATTCACTGGAATGTATGGTTCATGAACCCAGCATATATATATATATATATATATATATATATATATATTTTTTTTTTTATTAGTAAGTTTCTTCTGGAATCCCCAGAACCTGCAGTAGAACCCACAACACAGTATGCACTCAATATATACTTGTGGAGTGGAAAAAAAAAAGT
This sequence comes from Carlito syrichta, assembly GCF_000164805.1. Lineage (NCBI taxonomy): Eukaryota > Metazoa > Chordata > Mammalia > Primates > Tarsiidae > Carlito > Carlito syrichta. Next base: position 225,819 of record NW_007246989.1, read on the forward strand.
TGTTTTAAATAGCATGTTAGCACCCAAATACTTTTAGGTTTTCATTAAGTTGTCATAATTCATTTTTCAGGTTTCTCTAATTTTTTGAGTCTCTTCGCCTCATTTTAATAAATTTATATTCTACTTAAATTAGCCACAGTCATCTTCTGTTATCTACAAACCAAACTATGTACTTTTGTCTTTAATACATATCACAATTCTATCTGTCAAATTCATGCCATAAGACACTTCACATCATAACATAGAACAATACAAGAGAAGATTTTTATAAATTATACAGTCGCACTTACTTTGACATTATTATGCTGCATGGTGGTCCTGGTTACTTTCAATTATTTACCCTTGCTTTTAGTAATTTGAAGGTTAACATATGCACATAGTGGTAATTAAAGTGGCATAAAAGGATATGAAAACAAATAATATTAAAAAATGAAAAAAAAATATCTTTCATCTCTACATGCCAGTCTTTCTCTTTACAGTTAACAGATTTTTTTTAGGGTCCTTCTAGTAATGTGCATACATAAGATTGCTTGCTTTTGATTATTTCCTAAACATTGGAATAGTACTTACATGCTTTGCAGGTAGCTTTTTAACCTCAACTGTACATTTTTGAGGCTCTTCTATCGGCACATATGAATCAGATTTAATTTTTTAAGGTGTGTAGTCACCTATTTATTGGATATACCACATTTATTTAGCCAATCTAGTGGCTAAACAAAATGTATTTAGGCCATTTTCAGTCTTTTTCTACAATACTGCAATAAAATATTTTGTCTATACCTACACATTAGTGAGAATTTCAATTATACAAGGCAAGTTCTAAGCAGCTGCATTATTGCCAAACAGAATTTGTACTTCTTAGTGATGCTGTGATGTAGTGTTCCTATTTCATTCCAGACATTATTCTAGGAGGACCATGACAAAAATCCCTGAACTACGGTATATGAATTGTCCAACTGTACCCTCCTTCCCTCCCCTCTCCCTTTCCCCCCACTCCCTCTCCTATGACATTTTCCATCCTTCTCTGTATTACTGTTACTACTAAAACTGCTGCTACTATTGTTACTGCTCTGATAAGTCAAACATAATACTTAGGGGTTTTTTTAAAAATGTTACTATGTTATTCAGTTTTCTAAAGAACATAAAGAAAATGCACATACAGTTATGTGTTGTCTATTGGCCGGAATGTGTTAGGCAATTTATCATTGTGCAAATACCACAAGGTGTACTCACACAATCCTAAAGGGTATAGCCTATTGTTCCCATATCAGTAATGTATTGTTTTACCATATTATCATAGCAACAGAGTTATGAGGGGACAGGAATTTTTCAGCTTCCTTACAATCGTATGGACCACCATTGTCTATGCTGTCTGTTATTGACTGAAACATATTTTGGGGGACACTTCTATGCTTTACTACTCATCCACTTAAGATGCACATGCAATCCAAAACTTTTTTCAGCATATTCATAAGGGGTGCAATGGCCACTACTGTCTAACCAGGGGCATTTTACTACCCCTTCACAACATTTCTCATCCTTCTTCATCCCAAACTTTACCCCTAGGTATCACCAGTTAACTTTCTGTCTCTATAGATTTGCCTGTTCTGGACATTTCATATAACCAGAATCACACAATTTGTGGTCTCTTGTGTTTGACTTTTTTCAGTCTGCAGGATGCTTTCAAGTTTTATCCCTATTGGTACATAGATCCATACTGTATTCCTTTTTAAAGGTGACAAATATTCCATTGTATGGATATTCATTAGTTGATGGACATTTGAGTTGCTTTCACCTTTAGGTATAATAAATGCTGCTGTAATAAGCATTCACGTACAAGTGTTATGTAAACATATGAATGATTGTACACGATTCCTATGTGGCTGTTTTTATGGCTGTTACTTTGTTTTCAATTCTTTTGACTATACATGCAGAAGCAAAATTGCTGGATCTCATGGTAACTCTATAACTATTTGTTGAACTGCTAGATTGTTTTCCACAGCAGCTGTACCATTTCACATTTCAAAGTAAAGTATGAGAATCCAATTTCTCTGTATCCTTGCCACCATTTCTGATCTGACTTTAAAAAAAAATTTAATCAAAGCTATCCTGGGGGATGTGAAATGGCATGTCAGTGTGGTTTTGGTATGCATGACCCTAATGACAATTATGTTTGACATCTTTTCATGGACTCATTGCCATTATTGTCTTTGGAGAAATATCTATTCAAATCCATTGCCAATTTTTTAGATTATTTGCCTCTGTTTTATTGAGCCTTAAGGGTTTTTTTTTTCTTTTTCAAAAATATATTCTAAATATAAGCCACTTATCAGGTACGTGGTTTTCACCTATTTTCTCTCATTCTGTGCCTGTATGTGGGTGAAGAGACAATTCAATTTTAATAGGAAACCAAATTATTGTTGAGTTTTTCTTTCTTTCTTTCTTTCTTTCTTTCTTTCTTTCTCTCTCTCTCTCTCTCTCTCTCTCTCTCTCTCTCCTCTCTCTCTCTCTCTCCTTTCTTCCTTCCTTCCTTCCTTCCTTCCTTCCTTTCTTTCTGAGTTGGAGTTTCACTCTGTTGCCCAGGTTGAAGTGCAGTGGCACACTCACGGTCACCCCAGCGTCAACCTGGTGGGCTCTGGCTATCCTTCTGCCTCAGACTTCCAAGTAACCAAAACTACAGGAGTGCACTAGCATGCCTGGCTAATCTTTCTAAAATTTATTGTAGAGATGAGGTCTCGCCACGTTGCCCTGGCTAGTCTCGAACCCACAGGCTCAGGCAAGCCACTCGCCTTGGCCTCCCAAAATGCTGGGATTATAGCCTGAGTCACTGAGCCTGGCCTGTTGTTGAGTTTCTTATGCAAGTTTTTGTATTAGAGTTGTCTTTCAAGTTAGCTTGATTGTAGTATTTGTTTAATGCTAAACTTTTTTTTTTTTTTTGGCTTATCTACTGACTGAAGACAATTAGGTTATTTTTATTCATAAAAGTAAATTTTACCCATCACTCTTAAATGGATAGTTGTTGTTGCAGTGTTACTTAAACCTAGTTTTCTAATTAGTTGCATGAGAAACGTACATGGGATTCAAATAATATTGTGAAGCACATTGTTTTTTTCCTGACAATAACTCGTCATCACATGAGAGTAAAGATTACTTGTTAAAGAAAGCTATTATTTTGTTAGATTAAAAAGTGGGGTAATACAAATAAAATTTGTGATAGCAAACTGGTAGTTTATGTCAGGTTCATTGGATGAGTAAACTTAGACATCTACACAGTATCTTGTACAGCTCACTAGAGTATTCTTAAGCAAAATTACTAGAGCGTGTGCTTCAGGGAAAAGGAGGACAAATAACTACAGGGTTTGGCTTGGAGCAAGAGAAAGAACATTACCCGTCATTAGTGTTGGTCTAATGCGTTTGTTCTATTTCATTATCTCAAAATATAACTAAATATACAATATTACCTCAGTCACTGCTGACATAATTTAAGGCTCTTCTATTTAATAGTACTAGTTTTGGAATAATGGGAATTAAGAATTTTATGATTAATTGTCCTTTTCGATGAAGGTTCTTTTTCTATTTTTAAGCATGTTAATATGCAGGTTAGCATACAGTTCTTTTAGAATCTCTCAGGATCTTGATAAAGTTCATTTGAAATAAGTTCATCAGTGATGATCATCGCAAAACTTTACACCAATGTTTCTCTGAAAGGAGGGTCTGGTATTAAAGCCTATATGATAACATTCTTCTATATAAAATTAATATGTTCATAGTATTCTACAAGTATGAGAAATATAGGGCAAATCTCATTACAAAAATGCATTTTTCTTTTCAATGTTGGTAGTGACAAGTATAATGATATCTGTGTTAAAAGACCTTTACTGTGCATACAGCAATCTTTTATGTGGCCTCCTAATCTCAAAACAACCCTGGGAATTTCTGTGCTGGACTTTCAGATGAAAACAACAGGCTCAGAAATATTGTAATTCAACCTTGCTTATAAAAATAGCAAGCAGACCAGGTAACATTCAAATCCAGTGATTGTTTCCATATATGTTCTTTCTCTATTAAAAGATAAAAATCAAATAGTAGAGAAGGTTCTAAAGAAGGAAGATGAACCTACCCATCTGTTCATTTCTGTCATTTTTTCATAAAAAAGTTATGAATATCAATGTGTAGTCTCATTTCAGTATAAAATATACTGAATATTATTGTTTCTTATTTAATGTAATTCATTGCATAAAATCATTCCTTAAGGCAATTCCCTATATGATAAATGTGTAATATTTAGAGACTATTTCTTACTTCGACTGTTAAAAATAGTCCTATTTTGGACCATCTTAAACATACAGAGGACAATTCCCAAACTTGTCTGATTAAAAATTCTAGAGAGAGAACTGTTGGATGAAAGAGTTTGTATTACTAAATTGTACATATAGACACATACATTCACCGAATTAAACTCCTTGAGTGTTTATTTCTACTATTAACCCAAATTGTTTTTTATAACTTTGCCATTTGGATAGCTAAACATGATCTGTCTTTATTACTATATAGAGATGCATATTTTTCAGATCTTTTCATAGATTTGTTGGACACATTTATTCACACTCACTTTGTATTACTTTTAAAAACACTTAGTTTACTTAGGGTAATATAACTTGCTCATTCTTTGAGTATTATCTTTGTTTTTCTCCCTCTTATTTTTTAAATAAATTTTGATATAATGAGACTATTGATTTCATGTCTGACATACTCTGCATTATTTTCAGTTTTATCTTTGTCTATTTCACTATTCAAAATAATTTTTTACTCAGTGGTAAACTACATTAGTCTCTTCCACTACTTTTGTCCACATTACTTTTGGAGCTACATCTCATCCATTCCTTCTCAGCACAGACATTTGAAGGTCAAGGTGATATTTGCTTTAAAAATATCATGTGTGATTTACCTTGCCTTTCTAGCTTGAATTTTCCAAAGTCTTTTCCATGTATTTCACCTTGAAAAGTAAATCCCCCTCTTTCAAGTCCTGATGATACCTGATAGGAAAAAAAATATTAAAATAGATTAATAACGATCTCTTCTTTTACCATAACATTACTGCTATATTTAGTCATTACAGGTTAAATATTTTATTTTTGCCACTTCTTTTAGTGACTCAGATATGTTTTAAAAATGATAACTCAATACAGAGGTGAACTTCAACTGACCTATATAAATGCTCCCTCTTATTTTGGTCTGTAAGTGATCGTAAATTTTACAGTATACTCATATGCTAACTGTCTTTCCTACAGGGGGACAAACAGATGAATTAACATATAACATATATGATGTAAAACTCACTTTGTATCACAGCTATTGACTGGTACACATCATGTGAGGCTGTATAACCTTCAGTTATGTTGTGAATTAGAACTAAAACAAGGGTTAACTTGCAAAGAAGGATATTAAAGGAAACATCATAAATCTCTCTATTCATCTGGGAATGACTTCTGAGAACTTTCAGCGAAGTTACTAAGCAGTCTTAGAAAACATTTGGTCACACCATTCTTCCTGTGGAATGTGACATTAGCAGCACAGAATCTAAATGTAGCGTCTTGTTTTGTCCTCAACAATGGCAGCTCTTCACTGTCAGGCAACTCATTTCTCATTTCAGAGTCCTGGTTCCTTCCATGATAAAATGAAGGGGTAAAATGGCCATGCTGTCAGGAAGAGAGCCTACTGAGTTTCCAAGGGGTAGACACAAGATTGCCCCACTCACAAGTCCTTAGATCTCGGCCCTCATCACTGTGCAAAGAGATGATGAGAAAGCCCAAGCTTTGTCAAAAACTTAACATGAGTACTTACGTAACCATCTAGTCCCCAGTTGTCATTTTCAAACTTGCTTACAAAGATGTCTACTGGACCTTTCATCTGAAAAACTTTCAGAAGTAAGTGAGCCTCCTCCTTCTTGTAAACTCCTGTGGAAAGATCAGTGGGTCAGTCTTACTGTGTAGGAATTTACAAGAGTTAGTAATACAGCCCTTTAATCCATTAGGTTTGGAACATAGTACAGAGATAATAATATCATAGATAATAGAAAATTCAAATAAAATTTATATTTTTATTTGTAAATTTTAGCCTCAGCACTTCCTTTTTTCTTCCTAAACATCACTTCTTATTAAAACCTTGACTATCTTGAATGGTATGATTTATTTTACTAAATTCAACATCTGCATTTCACAGAAATAATAAAAATAGTATGCACTCAATTCTGTTAATTAAAAAATCCAGCATATTATATCCATATTTATTCACTTCTGAGGACAGTAGTAGAAAAAATAGACCACAACTCTAACCCCAAATACAGCTACTTCTAAGCTGACTTGCACCCATCAAATGAAACAAGCAGCCCAGTGAAGCACAAAGGGAAGGACAGACCCAGGTAGCCCACAGACATGGGGCACAGAGTAACGGGGCAGTCACACCCGCCAGTGGCTCTCCATACAGGTGAAAGGATTAGAAGTGTTGTCCGAAGAGTTCACAGTGGGGCATAAATGGGGAAGCTATCCAAAGGAGAAAACAATCAAATAATTAAACAAATCATACTGAACCTATAATATCCCATGTGCAGAAAAGACAGTTTAGGGGATAATTATTTGATAGCTTCAGAGAAAAGGTAGTGATTCCCATTACGTCAGAGGAGGAAAGCAAATCTTGAATGTCCTGAGAATCTTCTCACAGAGGATAGAAGCAACCCATTGTCCACCTGGCCCATAGGCTAGCCCAAGGTCTTTAATTTGGGCTGGTGCCCATTGACTTTCCACCATCAGTAGCTCTCTGCTTATTTGACAACTCATCTAAACTCTAAAACTTTGAACTCCAGTTCTGCGAGTTGTAGGTAAAATATATCTTCATGAGATTTCCACGTAGATTAAGAACCAGCACCCGAAGGAATGTCAGAGTTCTAGCTGGCACTCCAGAAATATTGGCTTCCCTTCCTCCTCTCCTCTCATTCCTAATCACAAGTTCCACTCCCTGAAGTCTATAGACCCACTCAGCTGCAACAACTGACCCAAACACTTTCCCAGGTCTAGACCATGAATTCTCGACACTGGTTTGGGGAAGTCAGCTGCACCAAAATCCCATTGGAGACTTCACTTTGGGGAAAAAATATTCAAGCCAATTGATTCCATGAAGTGACATATTATCCAATCCAATTGGATGAGACCAAGAAATTTACATAATTAAAAAGTTTCTTAGTTTATTCTGACACATAACTTAAGTGCCTGGTCTAAATCATTTGTGTGTTCACAGGGGAAAGGAATAGAGAAGTCTGCAAGCCTGAGATCTGAGACCACGAATTTACAAACATATGCCTGTTAAATATCTGTGAGTAGGAATGATTTTGTTTTTCCTAATCCAGGGCACATGCCCTAATTTTAGATGCATTCCTGTCCAAGGAAGCAAGAATGAGGAATTCAAGGATGAGGGAGGACTTGACCTGTCATTATACTTCCTAAAGATCAGTCTATTAACTGGGTGACATTTTGGGGCTTCTTGGTGTTCAGAATCACAGCTGTGTCTTAATTCAGGGGGAATCTCAAACCTTTATGAATTAGTCTAGTAAATATAATAAAGGCATAAGAAGTGCAGTTATTTAAAAATTCATTACAGTAGTTTTAGGCGTGAAAGTAATACTGTGCTTATTAGTTCAACTCGTGGACTCAAGATTTTGATTGCTGAGTTCAAATCCTGTTCTGTCTCTCTTCTCTATAATCAGTAATACACACACACACACACACACACACACACACACACACACACACACATATAAATATGGAGAGAGAGAGAGAGAATACTTACATCCTGGGATTAATGTATCAGTGAAAAATATAATATGTGTAGAATTCTTAAATAGAGACTGTCATAAAATCAGAGTTGTTGCTATTTTATTAATTGTAGGATGACAAAAAAAAGAGAGGCAAACGAATAAATGAATTCAGAACAAAGATCTTAAAAAGAAAAAGAATGATGTTTGGAGACATGCATATCTGGATATGAATTTCAGATCCTTGACTTAATATGTTATGTGCATAGCCTTGAGAAAATGGATTCACTTTTCTGTACTGGTTTTGTAACATTTAAAATGAGAAAATAATACCTACCATGGCTATGGGGAGGCTCCAGTGAGATGTAGTACATGCAAGGCCAACAGGACATTAACAAGTGTTTAATAACTGCTAGATCACCCCTCTGTGAAATGATAGCGGGCCTGTTTCTGCTCATGTGGCACATTCAGTGAACTCTTCAGGCCTACCTGTCAGCTTCAGCTCCACCTGAGAAGCTTCGGTGAAGGTGGCATTCACCTTACTGCTTGTTGCATTGAACCAGTCAACAGTTAGAGTTGCGGGTTGTCTTTTCCCTAAATATTCATAATATCCTTTCCATACAGAACTGATGAAAAATACATCTGAAGGAACTATGAGAAGAGAAGAAACAGATGAAGGTTAGAATACACACACACACACACATACACATTCAATTCAAACATTTTTTTAGCATAGAAGGAATAATACTATTCTCTGAGAGATCACAGATAATGACAATGATATAAACAAGGATAACCTTAGTGCATTGTCCTTTCATAGCATGTATAAAAGTCAAAAGAAACAAGTGGGAGGATTATTATGGCACACAAGCAGACATTTGTTTCTTTCCTGGAAAAATATTTCAGAGCCAAAGCATATTTGTTTTAACAGGACTTGCCAAAGTCAGGGGGAATGGTGAATTGGTGCTATTAATGTTAGTTTGGTTTTTATTGTGCTTAGTAAGAAATATATTAAACTGGCCCATGAAATCACTACTGATATTTCAGTAATATCCAAGTCTACACTTTGAATGACTTAGAAGACTCAGAAGAACTGATATATATATCAGCTAGCTATTCCTGACTCTCTCTCTATATATATAGAGTCAGGAATAGCTAGCATTTCCAAACACCCTGTTGACAGGGTAGACCTAGCTTTTGAAGACAAAGGCCTTTCATTTCTTTGGGCCTTCATTTCATAAGTAGAGCCAATATCTCTCTCATTCAAGGTCTTCTGCTCTACTTTAAATTCCTAGTATAAAATAGTCCAATATTAGTAAGAATACAGTTTCCACAATTTCAAATGCCTCTTTTATATGTCTTTTACATTCAGTAATTAATGGCACAAAGTCTTTTTAAAACATAAAATCATCTGGTGCAGAAAAACTTGCAAAAATGATTGCTATATTTTCTCTTGTTTTCATTGCTTATAAAAACAATTCAACTCATTCACATCTCTGTTAATAAATGAGTATACAATCCTTCCATTTTTACCATATCAATACAAAAATGAGCAGTATCTCAATATATAAATCTCCATCAATGACTCCACTGTTTCCTTTTCCTTTTTGCCTTTGATGTGCCTAAATTGTTCCATTAGATGAGATCCATTATCAACTATGGGTAGAATTTGCCAAAACACTTTGTTTGAGTTGCCAGGTGAAAATATTAATTTCATTATAAATATATATTTTTGGCAAATCCACTTATAGTCACCAATGATAAAGACAAAAGTATACTGTGTTTGTGTTCATGCTTCTCTTTCTCAGCCCTTTTTCCTGACTGTGTAGGCAGCTAAGCCTACAAAACTCAGCCTAGCTATGGAAGGTCAAGAAAACACAGAATGTAATAGCCTCCTATGGTTCAGTAGACTCCACTTTCTTATAATACTATTGATAAAATAAATTAATGTAATAATAAACACGTTAACTGATAAATAATATATCAACACAAGTATACAACACATTTGCTGATAAATAACTGCCACTTCAGCTTATCTATCACCAGCAACACAGAGGACCTTTTAAAAGGCAACCTTCACTTTGTTTTTCTTTACTAATATTGATATTCTTTAAAATAAATCAAAAGGGCCCACCCCCACACTAATTAGAACTCATGTACTCATCTGGAGATATTCATGAACTTGTTCAAGTCAGTTACTTAAGTTACTCTTGGTGTACCAGAGAAATGGGCTATGCCTGACTGGGTAGAGTGAGGTACAATCAGTGGTAACTGTGCTTTGAAACACAACCATCAGTCATGTGGTAGAGTCATCTTTTTTGGTCCTCATCACCTCACTTGTTGCTGATAGCATGTAGTATAATGCAGAAACCAAATAGTTGAACTGTGTTAGAATGTACTACTTTGGTAGATAATTATTTTTAATTTTCATTTCCCTTCAGAGAGAATGAGAAAAGGTATATAGATAACACTTGCACCTACAAAAAGAGGATGCAGATATTTCAATATCTTAAAACACAAAATAAGCATATAAAAAACAGAACAGACACACAAATAACAAAAAGAGTTTGTGTTTCCTTTCTTTGAAGAAAGTGTTGTCTGGATAAAGAGTATTGACTTCTTGTTTGATTTGTAAGTAATATTTAAATAAAATAGTCCAGAAAGATTAAAAAATAATTTTTATTCTTTATTGTGTAGATTGGAGAATTCCTTTAATCATGGTGGTACATTTTGCCTTGTCTAAGAACTAAAAGTATAACACAGCATTCTGACTTAACATTACAAATACTCTTTTCATATTTGATTCAAAATAAAATGCTTGTCCAAGAAACCAGTGTTAAAACCTGAATGAAGAAAGTACTAGTCAAGTGATCTTATATAGTTACAAAGATTTTCTATTTCTGATAAAACAACAAAATAATACCAACTTGACTTAAGTTGGTGACACATTTTTTAAAATTTAAATAGTATCTAAGTTTATAACACAGATACTCTATGCTAGATTATTTCAAGTTACAAAAACTTTCTTCAGGAGATAGGACTGCTTCTTTCTGATGTGCTATGCAATGCATTTAGCAAGGCACCACATACGACAAAAAACTATAATCTACATCTTAGAAGGCAGAGGTTGTCTAAAATATGGAGATACTTTTTTTTAAAAAAGTGGGGCTTTGCATCTGAGCTATTCAAATCAACAAGCTGTGTTGTCAAAATGCCTTATTTTCATGAGTATCCTCATTTGGAGGAAAGTATCGCAACCCTCTTTATAAGGCTCTCCATTATACCACACTACATGACCAAGGCTCCTTGTCCAGTTCTGCATACAACATGCCCAAGGCACCTTTCAGTGAAACAGTGAGTGATAACACCACAGGTTTTCTTATTAAGTAAAGTAATGTTGCCTTATTAACAAACTACTGTTGTGAAAGAAATAGAAATCTATGTGGCTTGGTCTCTTCAATAATTGAAACAATAACTTTGTCATGGACTAATGGGTTCCAAAATTTATATGTTAAAAATTGTTTCACTGTTCAAAGTATAGTAGAGAACAAATCACTTTATTGGATTGAAATCTATAACTCTTCTGGTTGGTATACAAACCTGGAGTTTTAGTAACTGTTTCATTAACTTCTCTCACTCCTTTACCTACAAGTAAAAAGACAAATTATCATTTTCAAAAACATTTATTTTTGAATAAGTTTGAAAAAAATGTCAAATTGAAGCAATTTTCCTTTCTCCAGATTTTTTAAATGTACAAAATATGAATACCTTATACGTATACATTTTAAACCCATAGTATTCACAGAAGAATATCATTTGTGTTTGTGAGAAAGCTGAGTTTAATGATTAAAAAATAAATGTACGTCTATCTAACATGTATATTTCCACTTAAAGTGCTACAACAGAGAGCCTTGCAAATGAGGGTGGCTTATATTAAGTTTCCGATATTCTATTTGGGATGTCTTATCCATAACTAAAAGGTAATATCCAAAGTAACTATAATGTTATAATCTCTCTTAATTTTTCAATCTTCCACCAAAATAAATGAATTTATAAATTGCTATTGAAGTACATCAAATTATGTCCTGTGGGGAATGTTTCATTTGGTTTATCAAGGTAGATTTATTTCATAATATCTTAGCTTTTATAGTCTTATATCAAACTACAAATGATAATTTTTTAAGTCTTCATTCTTCTGTTTCTGACAGAGAACAGCAAGGGAAACAAAAGTGTCTTAAAAGTCCCCAATTTGAGAACATATATATGCCCTGGGACATAAAAATGAAGTCACTTTATCACACTCCATAATTTTTGGTTTTGCTGTTTAGACTCAATGCATGTATAAATTATGTTTGATGCAGAACCTGAATGTTTAGCCATCATTACATCTAATGTAGACTTATCACTCTCATTTATAAACACACACATTTGTAATTGATACATCCTTTTTATGTTAATTGTTTTGTAATTTTAAAACGTAGAACCAATGTCAAGAACACATAAACTTATATTCTTCCACAACCAATATGCGGTCTTAAAAAATAATGCAGAGAGTTTGATTTATATATCCCCAGATATTTGTTGATATTTATCTAAATATATATACATATAATTTATATGTTCTCAGATACTTGGGGATATTCATCTTTATTTCTGAAAATAGATTGTATATTATTTTCCTTTTAATTCAGAATGTTTTTCTTCAACCAAGCAGCTTTTCTCTTTGGCTTATACGTACACATTTTAACTTTGTCATGGACTAATGGGTTCCAAAATTTACATGTTAAAAATTGTTTCACTGTACAATTCAATCAGTAAGTAATAAAATTCAATCAGTAAGTAATAAAATCTATATATCTGTGTAGCTATGCCACCATTGTATCAAACACTTACAATACGCACATTCACACACACACACAGCTCACACACAATAAGCACGACTTAGGCGAGGACGATACTACGTCCCTCACACTACCACTTGGGGGTTTTAAACATGGACACTAGCCCAGTGGGCAGCCGATGTCTTCCTTGCTTTTTGGAATGTACTTCCACTCCTTGATCGATGACTTACTTTTACAAACTGGTGACTTCCCTGTCCATTTCATGTCTGCTTTACATGTCCTGTGCTCAGATCCACCTGCAAGGAAAAATCCTGGATGGCAAGTGTATACTAAGGTGTAGCCGAATGTAGGAAGATCGATCGCTCTCACATCCGCATGCGCTGGGGTTTCTGGCTGTCTGCAGGCATGAGCTGAAACAGTATTTATTTCTTTAGTAAGTAAAATACTGAAATTGTGTTCGTTGTAAAGTTAGCACATGTGTCTAAAGAAATAAATAGAGCAAAATAATTTGGAAATGGTTATGAAGTTAGCATTTATATATGTATGCATATATATGCATATATGTATATATTTATTTATTTTAATTTTGTTGTAAGGACGGGATCTTGCTTAATTACCCAGGCTGCTCTGGAGTACCTGGTCTCAAGCAATCCTCCCACCTCAGTCTCCCAAAATATCAAGATTACAGGTAGAGCCACCACACCCGGTATGGGTGTGTGTGTGTGTGTGTGTGTGTGTGTGTGTGTGTGTGTGTGTAATGTGTAAAGATTAAATTAGATATCATAACTTTGAATAAACCAAAGATTTCTGATATACTACTAAGATAAATAATATGTTTAAAATCCTTAAAATGTCAGTCTTATAAACTACACTCAAACAGACAGGTGACTACTCAGATACATACCTTGATTTTTGTCTGGTGGCAAGTAGCACATTTATTATTCAATTAAATGAATAATTAAATTTGGTAAAAATTTGATGTGTATTTATAAACTTAATTGAAATATTATGGATTCTTATTTTCTTTAAAATATAATTTAGAGCCGGGCTCGGTGGCTCAGTCAATAATCCCGCACCTTTGGGAGGCTGAGGTGAGTGGATTACCTGAGCCCACGGGTTCGAGACCCACCTGGGCAACTTGGTGAGACCTCATCTCTACAATAAATAAAAAATGAGCCGGGCATGGTAGCATGTGCCTGTAGTTCCAGCTACTTGGAAGGCTGAGGCAGAAGGATCGCCGGAGCCCAGCAGGTTGAGGCTGCGGTGGCCGGGAGCGGCCACTGCACTCCAGTCTGGGTGACAGTGAGACTCCAACTCAAAAATAAAAAATAAAATAAAATGTAATAGGAAAAATGACGTTGCAATGTGTGTTCTTTATTTGAGGTCACTTTATTCTTTATATAGTTTGCATATATATCTCAAGTGAAAGACTTGGCAGATTATTATAAAACAAGTTTACAATTTTAAAATTGCGAATTCGATTGCTTTAAGTATTGTCACTATTTCATTCTTTTGTAACTTTTCAAACTTTCAACATAATGAAGACATGATATTACCCAGTTCCATTATATATAGTATATATATACACATGCATATACATACATGCATACATACATACTAGAGAGTATGTGTATACATATATATACATATATATTTCTCACATATAATTTGAGTAATGATTTAGTATAGAGATAATAGTTTTGAAATAAATACACATCTAAATTACACATAATCTCACATCTCATATACTATTTCATTATACTATCAAAATAATTTTTCATAACATACTACTGATTTTATGTTTGGCACAAGAAGAATAAGACACTGTATTTTGCTAAGTTCATACTGTGAAAAATAAATGATCGAATTACTAATTATTCACACAGCATTTTTCTAATTCTTCTGATTAGGTCACAAAATAAAATTTGATACTTAAGTAACCATTTAAATGATCATATCAAATATGAATCAAATATATAGCAAGAATAATACTGTGGGTGGTTCTATGTATACTCTGACATATTATATGATCCAATTCATTCTCTCATTAGTAATCTGATATAAATATTCTAGAAGAATAATAGCATGCACAAATAAGTTTCTCTCCAGAAATGTTAAGTATGCTATTCTTTTATCTTGGCTTCAAGCAGTTTGTCAGACTTTACTGAGCCTCAATATCACCCAGAGGGCCTGTTAAATTACAGACTGTCCCTTCTTTCCCCCCACCCTGCCTACAGCATCGCTGATCAGTAGATCTGGGGTCGGGCTTGAAGACTGGCATGGCCACCCACTCCCCAGGCAATGTTGATGTGACTGGTTCTAGAGAAACTTGCTTTGAGAAGCATTCAAAGTTAAGAAATTAAAAACAAACAATACAATTTCCCATTAATTTTAAAACTGTGAATGCAATTGCTTTAAGTATTGTCACTATTTCACTCTTTAATTACCTTTCGAACTTTCAACATAATGAAGACATAATATTACCCAGTTCCATTTTATACACACACACACACACACACACACACACACACACACACACACACACACGAGAGTGTATATTCAACAGTATACATTGCCTAGACATTCAAAAATAGACAGGTTGCTGCTGTCTGTGAAAGAAGAAATCATACTTACGTATACATTCAGTCTGTATCCCACTCCACGTTAAATTCGCAAGGCAAGTTCGAGTCGTGGAACCTTGAATATGGTAACCTTTTCTGCACCTGAAGAAAACTGTGCTTCCAACCTAGAAAGGAAATCCAAACCAGTTTCAGAGGCAAAGGGAACGTGCTCAGTATAAACTAGTAATGTTTTAAAGTACATGCCAGGGTAGAAGTACACCCACAATTTTTAACATTAATGTCAAGTCATTGTGTGAACTAACATGGACATTTTAACTGCATCTTAAGTGTTATACACAATATAGATTGCTCTATAAATGTAAGATATTATTGAATTGTGAAAATGTAGGGGGCTATTGTTTGGGTAAAGAAAGCGTGCATTTTTCTCTTTAATGTTAGAATTCTTTTTCTTTTGTCTGTAATAGAAAAGAAATTATTATAATTTCCTTTTAATTTATTTTTTCTGCTACTCAAGTTTTTAAACAATTGGTATTTATTAGAAAATTGCTAATGTCAAAACCTCTGGGGGGGCTTGCCAAATCTGATTCTATATAAAATTCATCTAAACTCAATGTGTCTTTCTAGTTCCTCTAAATAAACAATTTACTTTTATCAGAATGTCTGAGGCATCATCTCCACCAGATCTTCCTTAAGCTATCTCCTACTTAATTATCAATACTTTGCTTAAACTTTACGTCTTCTTCACGTTCTTTCCTGATATTCCAAGGAGTTATAAGTTACTCAGATGCATTTTCCATAATCCAATGTCCTCTGTGTCACTCACTATGATGTCCTGGAGTTGCCCATGTATTTATTTACCTGTGTTCCTAACTAAACTGGAAGTACCTTGAGGGACAGATTCCCCATGATCTGTACATAGTTGTTTTTGGAGAATGAGTTATGGTCAAGTGTTGATGGGTGCCAGATCAAGCATAGTTCATATCTGCAAGATATCTGCAAGATCATATCTGCAGAACAAGGTCAGTTGTGTACATGTTCAAGGGAAGATAAAACAGCTCTGCGGAGAAGACAGGCTTGCATTCATGACAACTCTAGTTGGAATCAAGTTGTTTCCTCAAGCTTGACTTATGAGGCCACTTAAAAGTACCCAGTAAGAGTCCAAAGATTTGAATACCTGTCTTGATACTTGCTCTGAGAATTTTAACCAGTTACTTAATTCCTCAGTGTCTGTCTTCTCATAGAATCAGCCCTTCCCTCTCTCACTGGGATTTTGAGAAAATAGAAAGTGTGAGAAACCTGTTGGTACATTGACTAGGGAAAACCGATGTCAGTGGGCGTGGGTGGGAGCTGCTTCTGGTCCTTGATAAAGTAGGAGTAGGAATTTACAAAGAAAAAAATTCAAATCTATCTAAACTTCAGATCAATAACTAATTGGAGATTCAACGATGGAAAAGGGTTGACCCATTTCCTCCGTCCAGGGATGGCTTCCATCAAATCTCCTTATAAGTATGTCAGTGACCCCAGTGAGATTTCCTAGAAGACACGTGGTATCAGGAAGGCCACAGAGAGCCCTTATAGTACTTATGAGCAGAAATAAAATATGTGTTCCCCTCAATATAATGTTTTTAGTGGGATCCACCAAGCCGCTTCAAACTGAATATTGTACACCAACCTGTCGCTTGTGGATTTAGGGGACATGCCTCACTACAGAATAGAAGCCAGTCACTTAACTTGCACTATTAATAGTATAACACAGAAATGTTCCACACTGAAATGGTTCATTTTGTGGGATGATGTTTCAGCTTACAGTGCTGAAGAAAACAGACAAAAATCTCATCTGCTACATTAAAAACAAAAATATTTCCTAATGAAGGAGAAAAATAACATTTTGAGAGAGCTGTGTCTCACAGTCTCAAGCATCTCTTTAAAAGATGGTGTCTGGATCTCTTAATTTTAGAAAATCTTGCAGTTGGGTATACTCTATTATATTTTATCTAACAAAGTATAACTTTATTTTGTCATAAGGAGGATGAAATATTTATCCATTCTTAATAGCTTCTTTTGATAGGTTATAGAAATATGTTGCTAATTACTGTCACCATAAACTTTTACTTATTTTTTTTTTTACGTTGTGCATAGACAAGTTAAGAACTGCTCAAAGCAGTGATCAAAATTGTATTTTTTGTAATGAATCAGTGAAAGCAATACCCACTTACATAATATTTCCAAGTGTTCCTGTCCTGGCTACCTGGCAGAATGCCCTTTGTGGGATGTAAAAGAGCTATCAGGAAATAGCTAATGTGCGTCAGAGCCAGTAAAATGGGACTATTTTAATGTTCATTAGAGATGGAGGGAAGTGGCTGAGGATAAAGGGGTTTTTTTGTTGCTGTTTAATTCTAAATTGATGGAATCTTCAACTTGAAAGCAGTATACCTTTAACTTTGCTTTTCAAAGTCAAATAATCAGAGCGTCATGAAGTTACTGAAATACTTAAGATGGCTAAAATATTTTATTTTAAGCTTCATTACTTTCCATTTCTAGGTTTTTCTACAATATTAACTAAAATGTTAATGTGCATTTTATTAAAAGTCAAATGAACATTCCAAGGTGATATTTAGCATGCTAATAATTCGCAGAGCTCTAGGAGATCATATAGGGAATCAGTTTTATAAGTAAGCTTAGACTAAAGGGCTTAAATACATTTTCTTCCTCTGTTTTTTGTCTCTGTAATTTAGTATCATTTACCCATTATATTAAGACTCCTTAAATGGAGCCTTATGTACAGCCCTTCAGTGACAAGTCTCTCTAATTTGAGAATTGCCTTGTGAGTTCAGTAGACAAATAATAGAGCAATACACGCTTTCAAAAAGAAATTAATATGGCAATTGTTATTGCAGTAATCAAGATATAAACCATGATACTGATTTTGACATTTAAAAACACATGTAGAAATCCTCTTTGAAAAAATTTTATTCAGGTAAATATAACATAAATAGGATATGGTATGTTGAAAACATATATATAAACACCAATTCTATTTTGTATTTCCAGAAAAACATAGTAAGATGAAAATGGTATACCTCATATCCTCTGGAGCTATTTTGTATTCCAAAGTGTGGGGTGCCAGGATCTGGGCAGGTGTTATGAGCAGGATCTGAAATTCATGATTTTAAAAAAAGGGCACCAGATTTGGTTATTATGGGAATACTAACATTTTTTTACGAAAAGGTCTTACAAAATTGAGAAAATTTTATTTCAACACATGTGCAAAGATGTTTTTCATGGAAGTTAAAACTTAAATTGCTCTTTTTTTATCATCTCTTTAATATATCTTCTGTAGATATTAATTTTTAGAGCTCTGTCAGACTTTAATATCTATGTATGTTTTATTCTACTCTGTAAGAAAATTCAATCTCTGGCTTAATTTTCTCTGCCGATGTATTTTTGCTTGGTCAACACTACACTATCTTCAATAATGATCTATTCTGATCTTTCAGTGTATGAGGATTGAATTAATGACCATCTTATTTGGCCATTCCATTGCATTATTCCCTTTTTTTGAAATAGACTTTTTTCTTCAGGATTTTAAAATGACAAATATATTTAGTGCTTCAAAACCGAAGCATATGTGAACCGATGGTGACATTCACTAAAAATGTAGAACTTGAGCACTCAACCTCCTTATTTGCTGCTCTCAAACTGCTGGTTGAGAAAAAAAAATAGAAGACACTTTAAAATGTGTTTTCTAGAGTAACTAACATACCGGGAGGGGGGATATTTTTAGAATAGAGTTATCTACCACGTAGCAGTAGTTTACATCAAGTGTAAATATTCCTTTCATTTAAAAAAATGATTAAATGATAATATACTATTGCCATCTTTATTTTTAAGTAGATGTTATTCAACTTCTTGGAAAAAATAGAGACGTGTCATTTTTGTTTCTAAAAATTTGTAGAACATCCATTCTGTCCAGCAATTTCAGTGAACAAAATTAACCTGGCAATAAAACTTAAGGCTACAGATATAAAGCAACAGCGAGGCTGTCTCCCTAGTGATAGGTGTGTCCAAGAACGCTGGTAACTGCATCTTTCCCCTAAGTGATAAAGTTGTCATCTGAGATGGACAGGAGAGGAAGTCGTTGAGGTAAGAGAATAAAGTCTCATAGCTATTTTAGCAGACTTCT
Organism: Carlito syrichta; assembly: GCF_000164805.1. NCBI lineage: Eukaryota > Metazoa > Chordata > Mammalia > Primates > Tarsiidae > Carlito > Carlito syrichta. The sequence continues at coordinate 245,232 of NW_007246989.1, forward strand.
TACTTGTACTTCAAATTGCATGATTTAAAAGAAAATGCACCCTAAACTCCTGGCCTCAAGCAATTCTCCTGCCTCAGCCTTCCAAGTTGCTAGAATTACAGGTATGAACCAAGTTGCTAGAATTACAGGTATGAGCATGCGAGCACAAAGGCAGGAATCACAAACACTGAGAACTTCTAGAGGAAGTTGGAGGTTGATATAAGGACATACAACCACTCATTGGGTACCATGTCCACTAGCAGGGTGAGCTAGGACTTGCAAAAGGCCCAAAACCCACCTGCACATAATTTACTTATGTAGAAAGTACTCACATTTTCCCTACAATGCCAAAATTTGAAAATGAAGCTAAACACCAGTTTAGCTCACTAGTGCTTACTCAAAGTTTATGTTACACAGAAAATCATCTGTAGAAAAGTTATCTATGTAACTACAAATGGCCCAATTTTTGAAAGAAACACCCTCATCCTCAAATATTCACAAGGTTATATTATAATTATTACCAATGCAGGTGGGTTGTATACCACTCCACATGCCATCAGCTTGGCAGATTCTTCTTGAAGATCCCACAAGTATAAATGGAGATTTGCAGTGGAAATAGACTTCGGATTTGTAGGTGAAGCTTTTCCCACTAAGTCTCCCCTCAGCAGGGGTTCCAGGGTCTCCACAGAACACAGCTATGGGAAACAACCATAAGAAGAAGAATTCAACTTTGAGCATCCCTGGGTCAGGTTCACCTACTGACCCTGCTTAACTAGCTTCTGTTAAATCTTTAGGTTTAACGTCAACATCATTGAAGGCTCAACATGGAAGAATCCGCCCATGGTCAATGTAGTCTAAAGTGTGAGTTGTTACATATCGTGATAGGGATAGAATTACACATCACGATGTTCTTCAAATTACAACCTAGGGTTTGCCATGATTGTTGGCCACACTAGCAGATCTTTTTCCAGCAGAATACATCCTGCTGTGGAACTTACGCAGGCACTGGGGGACCTCTCCTTTCCACACCCCATGGCCTTCACAGGACAGGATGGCTGAGTGAGAGAGCTGATAGCCATCCACGCAGCTGTAACTGATGCTGGAGCCCCAGTGGAAATCTGTCCCCTCCACCTTTCCATTCTGCACCACAGGAGGCTGACTGCACAGGACGGCTGTTTCCAAAGAACAAACAAGATTAAGCACTCCAGAACTTCTACTGTAGCTGCGATGTTCAAATGATTCACATTTTAATTTTACCTGAATTACAAATGACATCTACATAGGGGTTTTATTTAATATAAAAGAATTACTGAGGAAGACAGTAAACCACAATAATAAAACTTTTCTTCAGTATTTCTCCATTAATTTAGATCAAGTACATAAAAGCGAAGTCAAGTCAAAACATATCCCAAGGTAGAAGAAAACAAGATTGAACATGACATTCTCATATATACAAGGCCAAGAAAAGAAGAAACATTCTTAGTTAATTTGCGTCTTTTTGTGATGGTTACTGAAGACAATTCAAATGAAAATTTGGTCATAGGACACGAATTTATACATACAGATGGCAAGAATTTCTCCTGCCATCTGTATTTGTTATTTAAAGATAGCATACCATTTTCAAAACATGCAATCTGTCCATTCAGTTGCTGAACATATATTTTTTAAATACTTAAATGGTTAAAGAAGATTCTATAAAATATCAGTTGCAACTGTTTTATCACAGTCTCTAAGCCTGATGTCTACTTTATAGGGCCAAGAAGTAACAACATGGTTCCTAGGGAGGACTAGCTGGTTGGTGACAGCCCCACAAATCCGTCTTCCCCACTCTAAAAATTATACTAAGGCATGCAATAGTGGGGAAAACATGTAAAAACCACGGTCTCAAAGTCTTCTTCTCAAAGTCTTCTTTCTCAAAAGATTTCTGAATTTCTGAAATTAGTGGAAGTTTTCAAATGACCCTGTAGGCAGCAGAAAGCATCACGAGAGGATACCCACCTGCATTTTCTTAGCATGTTCAGGCTCATGTCTTCTCAAGTGAGAAAGACATGTTGATACACATGAATCACACATGCATACCCAGCAGTTGGAACTGACTTTTTCTTTGGTCACTTCACCTTCTACCCATTGGTTCATTTATGCCACAAATACTTTCGGAGACTCCACAGTGAGGGTTGGGAAAATGTATGCCCGAGACCCAGGGAATGTCTGGTGTGAGGTCCCATTAGGAAGAGTCATGGGGAACATGGTTTGCCAGAGGGTGATGTAGGGAATAGCAGGAGACAAGCTCAAGGAGAGAGGAAAACAGGTATGAACATGCAGGGCCTTATTGGCTATGGAGTTGTTATGATATGGGTTACAATTCAGATTTAGGTAGACAAATGGTCATTGTACAGGTAATGTTTGGGCTTCCCTTTGGTCCTCACTTTTTCCTGCTCTTTGTCTTTCAGAGCCCACTGAAGACACTTTCTCCACCAAAGCTACCATGTGTCCAAGTCCTTCCCCTCTGTGTGTATTTGCTCCCAGTCTAATAAAGAGTAAAGTATCACATTTCTATGCATGACAGCTGATAGCCTTCAAGCCCTGCTCCTTCTCATCCCCCTCTTGCTCTTCTTTGCATCGGCAAACAAGGAAACCTGGACACTTCCCTTTTGGTGCCCTTGAGGATGCTCTGACCATGCAGACCCTTGCCCCTGTATAGCACTTATGCAGCCCCACTACCTGGTCACTATCAGAGCCCATTCTGCTCACTTTGCTTTGCTTAATTCACCTCAACTGACTTGAGCCTGCCCTGATCCCCTAGAATGTCCAGTTATATGAGTCCTAAACCTCTTGGTGCCTTCTCTGTATGTGTGTCCTCTTCTGTCTCAGCAACCAAATTCCACAAATTGTCAAGGCACTAACACGCTCTCCCAACATTCTGCCATTATCACATGAGTACTTGTCCCTCCAACCTACCACTAAATTCCTATAATCATATTCACCATTGTATCAGACATGAGACTTAACGCAGCCAGAGTTACAAGTTTTCCAAGGACAGCAAAGCTTTGGGGTTCAGACACAGACTCCAGCGGTGATATGACCATCATTTAATACTGACTTCTCTGGTTTCTGGTCTGTGACCCTAAGTCTTTTATTCTGCCCCTCTGTGAATTAGTTTTCCCATCTGTAAAATTGAGATTAACATATTTTGAAAATAAAGTGATTCAAATGGGTTTTCAAGAATTCCTAGCCCCTAGAAAGGTTACCTAAATGCTTGCAAAATGAAATAGAACTGAATTCACCAAAGACTTCTGTATATATCAACAAGACCAAATAGTAATGACACAGACCTTTGCAGACAGGCTTGCTCTGATTCCATGTGCTGTCTTTGGTACAGCGAATGGTGGATGCCGTGACAGGTTCCATGAGATAGCCGGGGTTGCACTGGTAGCTTACAGTCTTGTTGAAGGTGAAGTCAATTCCAAACTGGATGCCATTTGCCAGTGTTCCTGGGTCCCCACAACTTATAACTAATAGGCAGGTAACACAAAAGAATCAAAGAAACACATTTATCATGAAACGAATTAGTCATGGTTTCTATTCAAGTTACTCTTTGAGTTGCGATTTAAAGTGATTAAGCAGTGAATTACTAAAGTGATATGGTTCTCTGATGATTTTTGCTGACCCCGCTGTCAGGAGGCTATGTGGTTGGAATCACTTATTTCTTTTCTATTGTTTGGCTATCAGATGCTGGCTTCCACCCCTTGACTAGGTACTAATTAGGCTCGTTGTGCAATCAGGGATGCATAGGCTGCAGTCACAGTCAGAGGACCAAACACCTTTCTTCTTTCTGGCAGACTAAATGATCTACAGATAGAGAAAGTCTAAGCTTTTGCGGGGCTGGGGAGCGGGGAGCAGGAGGCTCAGTTTTACAGTTCCCAACACAACTGGTCTTCTTAGGTAACTTCAACTACATAAATAAGAAAGTGGAGAAAAATCTCAGAGTACCTAAAAACAGAGTCATAATAGCAAACATATATATATTTTCTCTATGAATGAAATAAATAAATAAAACCTTAAAGATCCTTTTTTTTTTTCCCTCAGTGAACTGGGTTTCATAGCAATGGAACCATGACACATCCACACGACAGCTGATTACTAACTTGTGCAGTCGGGGGCTGTGCCTGTCCAGGTCCCATTGGCTGTGCAGTGTCGAGTCATCAACCCAGAGGTCTTGTAGCCCTCCCAGCAGGCATAGATGACCGAACTGGAGAACAGGATGCCATCGCTGCTGACAATCATGCCATTGGTGGGTGTGCCAGGATTGCCACAGGACACAGCTGTTATGAAAACAAAAATGGTGACACAGGAAGCCAGTGAACATGATGAAAATGACAAACACAGAAGACCAATGGTTGTCTATTTAATAGACTCCAGATTTATCACAATACCACAGAGCATAATCCTATGGAAGATCTTTAATATATGTTTTACAACCTACATGTTTATTTTATGGATTAGCTACACATGTAAAATTGGATTTTCCACATTCTTTTCTAAAGTGCATTCCAAAACACTTGAGCTAAAGCACTGAAAGTTCGAAGTCTTGTTGCTCAGGGACTGAACATTTTAACTACCAATATGGAATTACTGTGATTTTTTATAAAAGGATCTCTATGAAGTTAGCAACAACTGAGAAGCATCCTACTTCAGGCAATAGCTGTGTTTTTAAAAATCTGGGTAAATCAGGTAACATTTTACATCTTCAGGAATATTTATTTTGAGAAAAAAGAACATCTTGGAATATGAATGACTGCACATAACCTGGTTTTGAAATGGTCTCCTCAATATCACCAACTAAAGACAACTGTGTTAATTGGCTTTACATGGTTGCACTTCTCATTTCTCTCAAAAAGGTCTTAATGCCATGTACATACACCAAGACCTCAATTAAAGATGGTCAGTGCAATAGGTCTGTATTCCATGGATCTATTTTGTGTGTTCCTTAGTCAGCAAACAAAAGGAAATTCAGCTGCTGCAGGGTACATTTCAAGATGATGATTTAAATCTTTAAATTTTTAGCCTTGTTTATTCTAGCCTACTTATCAGAAATATTGCTATATTTTCTCCTTAGCTCTGTCACAATAATGTACAAGGCAGGTAAATAAAGATTCTGAACCCTGGCTGGATTTTAACATTAAGAATGTATTATGAGGCTATTTCTGAGAGTGACCAAAAAATTTGAAAATATTTTTGAAATTTTGTTGATCTAATTTCAAACTAACCTTGAAAACAAAGATACATTTCCCTTAAAAACATGGATTAAAACAGGCTGCACAATTCACATATTATAGAAATATATAGAAGTCACTATACTGGAAGTCGAGGGTATTACATTTCTTATAACATTGGAAAAATACACTTATGCTCAGTTTGATCTGGATCTTGCTTGAAAATATAATGCATAGTGCAAACACTGGCACTTCTGCACCTGTGCCCATGGCAGACATAATTAATCAATAACAACCCTCTTCTTTGATGACTCTGGGATTAAACTGACAATCTTTTTTTTTCCTTCCCCACAGATCTATCAGTAATTCTCTGGTTGGCATGTGAGCTGAGATATATTTACCAATCTAGAAACAGACGATATCTAATATTTTCTAAAACTCAAAAATTTTATGACAACTACAATATGTTGAAATTTTATATTGGGTTAATTAAGGTGTTGAACTATTCAAGGCAGTCAATCAAAAATGTTTATTTGTTTATTCCTCACTTACTATGCAACAGGTATCATGTGCCTGTCAACATCTTTAAGTGTAAAATTAATATAACAAAAATACTCCCAGCTGCTATACAATTTGCTACATGTAAAATACCTAGTAAGAAATCTGGTGTTTGTGTGGTAGCAATGAGAAAGTTCATAGCCAAGGCTATTTTTGTTTTCATCATCATCATTTTCCCACTATTAGAGTACAATGCAGGTTCTGTCTTCTTTTCATGAGAAAGAGGATTAAGAGCTGCCTCATGCAACTAAAATCAAATGTAGCTATATTTATGCAACTGCATGAGGTAAACCCATTTGAAATGTTAAGTTAATGAACCTATGATTAAATTGCTGACAAAAGTAAATATGATTTCATGTGATGAAAACATATAAGGAATATAAATTATTGGATGTCTAAAAATTTTTAAATAGTTTTCTTTTTGGTTGATGAACCCCTCCTTTTACAATTTATTCAGATTTTCCATCAGTATCAAATTTTGTTTATAGATTCAGAGGAAGTAAATTCATCAGGTTTGACATAATCTTAACTAGAAATTTGAACCTAGAAATCATGGCTAACCTTCCTGGAAATACCGTCACCTTTTTTTCTGCAGAGAATGACTTGAACCTCAGAGATTTGGACCTATGATGGCAAATGAGGACAGAGAAATAGGAATCTATAGATTATTCCAAAAAACTTGTAAGAGTTTTGCTTGAGTGAGTGTTCAGTCACCTATTTTTATGCATAATTTGTTCAGTTTTGTGGGTGTCATGTCTATTGTAGTTGGCTAACCCAACTTTCCATGATTTCTGTATTATACAATGCAGTTTTAGAAGTAGTCAATTTTGTGTAGCATGGCATATTTGAGAAATATTTTCAGCATTGCAACATTCTATAACTTATCTTCTGTGTACAAAGTGTTTAAGTGCCAAGTTTGTAATTTTTTTTTTTTAGAAAAAATGATTTCTAACATTAGAAAAACAAAATGCTGTTTTGAAAATACTCTGCATAGTCTGAGTTGGGTACCTTGTGAATAGAAATTCAATTAAACTCACTTATTTAAGCTAATTAATTGGTGTGTACCCTGCTGGAATAGAGCTCACAGTGTTCTATTAAAACCGCAAAGAGTAAAAATTCTTAGGACAAAACAATACTCATTCTCAACTGCTATAATTCTGTTCATCTTTTAAATTTGCAAAAACTGAAATACTTGAGCTAAGTCCAATATAGAATGAATAGTCCCAAGTGAGTAACACTCCTTTATAGAATACATAATGTTCAGCTATCTAGGAATGTGACAGTCTTCATTTATCTATTCTGTTCCATTGGTCCTTGTGTCTGCTTTTGTACCATGATGTTTTGGTTAGAAGACAGGCAATGTGAAGCATTTTTGCTTAGGATTTCTTTGGCTATTCAGGTTCTTTTTTGGTTCCATATGAAGTTTAAAGTATTTTTTTCAATCCTGTGTAAAATGATGTTGGCAATTTAATAAAGATTGCATTGAATCTATAGATTACCTTGGGTAAAATGGTCATTTTACCAATGTTGATTCTTCCCATTCATGAGCATGGGATTTTACCCACTTGTTTGTGTCCTCCATAATTTCTAGTTCTCCTTGTAGAGATCTTTCACTTCCTTGATTCAATATAGTCCCAGGTATTTTAATTTTTTGGCTGCTATTATAAATGTGATTGAATTTTTTATTTCATTCTCAGCTTGGTCATTATTGATGTATAGCAATGCTACTGATTTGTGTGTGCTGATTTTGTATCCTGAAACTTTACTGAATTCATTTATCAATTCCAGGAGTCTTTTAGAGGAGTTGGTAGAATTTTCTATGTATAAGATTATATCATCAACAAGCAGTGGTAGTTTGTTTTTTCTTTTCCAATTTATCTACCTTTTATTTCTTTTCTTTATTTCTTTTCTTTTTTTTAAAATTGGAGTCTCCCTCTGTTGCCCAGGCTGGAGTGCAGTAGCACACTCATGGCCACCACCCCGACATTGACCTGCTGGGCTCCAAAGATCACTCCACCTCAGCCTTCCAAGGAGCCGGAAATACAAGCAGGCGCTACCATGCCCAGCTAATTTTTTATTTATCGTAGAGCTGAGATCTCGCCAAGTTGCCTGGCCTGGTCTCCAACACACGGGCTCAGGCAATCCACTCGCCTTGGCCTCCCAAAGTGCTGGGATTACAGGCTGAGCCACCGAGCCTGATCTACTTTTATTTCTTTCCCTTGCCTGACTACTCTGGCTAGGACTTCCAGTACTATGTTGAAAGAAGTGGTGAAAGTGGGCACCTTGCCTTTTTCCAGTTCTGAGGGGGAATACATTCAACTTTTCTTCACTCTGGATGATATTGGTTGTGGGATTGTCATATATGGCTTTTCTTACTTTGAGGTATGTTTCATCTATGTCTATTTTGCTGAGGCTTTTATCACAAAAAGGTGCTAGATTTTATCAAATTCAAAACCAGGGCTTAGGTTCAATATTGCATTTAACATTCTTGAAAACAGAAGTATTGCTCTGCTTCTAATAAGCATCAGACTATATTTAGAAAGTCTAAATAATTATTCCAGCACTGATTTACCAATATCCAGTCTGCTTTGTAACTATTGAGAAAATGTTTTAAATGTAAAATAAAATACTAGTGATGATTTGGCTCTAAACCTTGCTCTTTCTTATACAAAAGAAAATAAAGCCCCAGAACCAAGGCGTTGTATGCATAATTACATCAAATCAGGCCTAGAACCAAGATGTCTTAACTTATTAACCATGGTGCTTTTCAAAAAGTCCTGAACGACAAACATTACAGATATACACAATGTTGTCAGTTGCAATTTAAAAGAAATATTGAACATTTGCTACAGAAATTGTTTTTTGGTTTTTTTTTTTTGAGTTGGAGTCTCACTCTGTCGCCCATACTGGAGTGCAATGGCCGCTCCTGGCCACCGCAGTCTTGACCTGCTGGGCTCCGGCGATCCTTCCACCTCAGCCTTCCGAGTAGCCGGAATTACAGGTGTGCACTACCATGCCCGGCTAATTTTTTGATTTATTGTAGAGATGAGGTCTCATGGAAATTGTTTTAATTTGTTGGCAACATTTTTATAACTCTATACCTTGTTATAATTACAGGATTACACAAATTTTTGCAAAAATGGTATAAGCAACTCTTATACATACTCTAATCAGATTCACCAATTTTTTACATTGTGCCTATTCTTTCTCTCTCTCTAAATATGTATATAGTTTTCCTAAAATATTTGATAGTAAATTACAGACATTATAAACTTTTACAGGTAAACATTTCAGTGTGTGTTTCCTAAGAGTAAAGACATTCTCTTACACAACCATAATATAATTATTTTAAAAAATGAAATCTAGCTTTGATAAAAGTCTATTATCTAGTGTACATTGTTCATAATCTATTTTACTGTAAGTTATTGAACAGATTTTTAATAGTGTCATTAAAGTCCTGTGTCATTTTCAACATCTGGGTCATCTCAGGGTCAAATTATATTATCCCAACACTGTCTTTTATAACTATCTTTTGCCTAATATAGGTCTTAATCCAAGATCACACACTGCATGCATCATGTCTCTTAAATATGGAAGAACGCCTAAGCCTGTGTCTTTTCTGATCTTGACCTTTCCTCAAGAATATATGCAAGTTGATTTGCTACATGGCTCTTACATATTTTTATTACTTCTTCAGGACTATATTTGAGCTATACAGTAATACCATAGAAGTGATAATGTCTCTTTTTCAGTGCTTCATACCAGGAGGCACAGAATATCTTTTTGCTAAAATATTGGTGATAATAACTTATCCCTTGTAGTTTTCTACTTAAGGTAAATGCTATAGAATAGAAAACACTCCAGTTTTGGTGGGAAAACATTGCTCTCATGGAAATTTTAATATTCAAATCTCTATAAGATGAGAAGAAACAAACAAAAAATGCATTTGAGTAAAAATACAGTCTACTAGTTTATATTCACATGCCTCAGTCAATATGAGAAAGATAATCCTGCAATTCACAGATACAAGTAACTCTCTTATCTCTTAACCTGTTATATTTGACCAAAGACTTATTTTTGGGAATCTAGTCTTAAGAGTTACACTACTTTGATTGTCAAGAGACAATTCAGAGTCAACACTTCTCTTGGATCATTGTCTCTTTGTGTGTGTGTGTGTGTGTGTGTGTGTGTGTGTGTGTATGCCTATCTAATATGCATCTATATAATTTAAGATAATCTTTTGAATGATAATATATATACCTACATAAGAGGCATGAACAAATATAACATATAAAGATATGTACATATATTTATCTATATACATACATAGGATTATCTTATATATAAAATATATGTTGTATTATTATATACAATATAGTTAGATTATATACATATATTATTTTATCTTTATATAGTATATAAATAAGTAGAGAAAGCACAGTTAAGAAGAAAAAATCAAGATGAAAGAAATTCAAGTTATATTTCTGGTACAATATTGTGTGAGTTTATTCAAGTTGGTCAAATTATATAGAAAGTGTTTCATACATCTAAAAATAAGTGTTTAAATAATTTTCATAATATTTTTAAACTCAAAAATTAATGGAGAAGCTTCCTGATAAAGAACTTCTAACACTTGATGTCTTATCTGTCTGAATTCTAATTAGTTTTTTTCTGATATAATTATCTTTTCTGCACCTACACAATGTTGGTCATCATACCTCACTTTCTCTTTGCTTGGAGCAGACACTACTGATAAATGACAATTTTTACTGTCATCACTGGAACATCCCCTCATTTGCTACTATGTCTTTTAAATATTAAAATCAAATAATTCACTCCAAAATATACAGATATAACCCGAGATTCCTTGTAATGAGATGCACCCAACAAGGACCACCAATAGGTGGGGAATGACACGTGGATGAAACCTGTTCCCTGCCTGCAGAAATTCCCCTGAGCAATTTGGACTCCTCCTACTCAATGCTCTGGAACCCTATTCATTCACAGTCAGGACACTGGCAAAATCACACACACACATCACCATCAGGAGATTGGAACTTCTGTTTATGTCATAAATTTTGATAGGATCAGTGTTACAGAACCTTTGAACAGTCAGAAAATCTCCATCTATCCAACTATAATTTTGATGATGCTTTGATGAATTTGGGTGGAGGAAGGACTTAATTGTACAAATAATATACATTTCTAAGATTTCTGTGGCATTTTGCCAGTCATTTTAGACTGAGTTGCGGGGTATAACTTTCAACGTGGACTTTAATCTTGAGTATACTCACCCTCACACACAGGTTGCATTCCTGACCATGACCCATTGAGCAAACATGTCCTCTCAGGGGAGCCCCTCAGTTGGTGGCCCATCTCACAGGAAAAGCGGAGAAGACTCTTAGTCTTAAACTCATCTCCCAGCCGAGACCCATGTGCTGGCGTCCCCGGGTCACCACAAAATCCAGGATTGTTCCCTATTAAAATTAAACACATATGGCAATGCACAATTGTTTCAGACTTGTTTTAAACAGAGTTGTTATGTTAAAGAAAATGGCACAGTGTAAAAATATGTGTTTACCATGTGTTATGGTTACATAGAATTCTGGCAATCTTGTAAGAAAGATTTTATTTTCTGTGATTGACCCAAAATGAAAGAATTTAAGGCATTGTTTCTGTGTCACTAAAATCAAAATAGCCTATTAAAATGCAATTACAAGAATAAATGACATTCGTTTTGAAAAAAGACACATTTTGGGAAATGGCGAAAGCAGCAAGTGTTTATTGGAAAGGTAGGCACAGGTAGAAAAAGGGAAAGGGAGGGTTCAGGTATACTGGATATGTAAAAAAATTAAATGAGGTTTAATTCTTCACAATTGTGTTCATAATTGCTGATTTGCTCAATTTTATTTATTTAAGAAGTAATCATGAAAGAGTTAAAATAATATTTTTTTTCCAAAAAGGACCAATGATGAAGGTGGGAAAATGTGGAGGGCTTGAGAGAAAACACAGAAAAAGAAGTAGGAACAAGCAGGGACAGACTGAGCTGAAGTAAACCAGCTTCCCAAGCACATGTAGTCCAGAAACTCCCAGGACTCCTGTGAGAGAAAATGTAAAGTGATGGTGTCTCACAGCAATGATGGAGATGATGGCAGCGATCTATAATCATGATGTATTTGACTGGAAATGGGACAATAACAGGTTCAAATAGGTGCATGTGTGTGATATTTCAAATAATTATCTAATTGCAGAATCCTTACCTGTACAGTGGGGCATTGTTCCACTCCAGTGACTGTCTTCTTGGCAAACTCTGGTGTTGTTACCTATAAGACTCCGGATCCCTTTGCATGAGTAGTGAACTATGGCACCATATGTAAACAGCTCTCCAGTAAGGACAGAATTGGCAGGAACTCCTGGGTGCCCACATGATATAACTTAAGATAAAAATAAAATAAAATAAATGAGCATGTCATTCTGGTTAAATCATTTTGTATTGGTAAATTTCCTATATAGACAAACATACAAACATCCTGTATTAAAAAAAAAAAAATCTAGTCTTGCATAGTGCTACACTTCACTGATATAATTAGTGATAAATACAAATTTTCAGATAGCATTCCTTCCCCTGATTTATTTTCTGAAGAAAAGAAAAGGCTTCCTTTATTTTCTTAAAATTATACCAAATCAGATCCATAATATATGTATAAATGTTTCTCAAAAAAGCAATTTATGAAACACAGATTGATACGGCACAGTGAAAATTTATACCTTTTTCCACGAGGTACCAAGTTAGGGTTAACAATGGACAAATGTTTATGCTACTTGCAAAACCAACAATAACAACAAACTAACAGGACATAGACTACAGACAAATTATTTAAATGCAATTGATTTAATATCCTAAAGTAATTGATTGCGGCCAGTAACCAGCAATCCAAAAGCGATATTCATCAAAGAGGTGGATTTAAAGCCTGGAAGGCATTGCAGTACTCTGAGTTATGTTAGTTCTCACTGTTGGTTTTGCATGAACATTCATTCATGGAAGAATCAAATTGTATCTACATAGAGTCCTAAAAAGAAGAACCAATTAGACTGTTTAAACAGTGAAATGCTGGATAAGTGACTGCTTCCAGGTGAAATAAAAAAGAGATAACCATCAGTGAAACAATGTAACAGCAAAAATTGACACAAAGTCTAGTTGCTCTGTGGTATATAAAAGTAAACCAGTCCTCTGAGATCTTTGTATCCCTATCTTCATAGTAACTCCCACTGCTAACAGCAAGTGATGGGAAGTAGCTGTCTGGGAAAACAGAGTCAGCGGAGACCCAGTTCCTGGGGATTTGAAGCATGTTAGCATCATTACAGAACAAGCTGAAGTTTCAAATAAGCCAGGGGAGACTTAAAAGAAATGATTCAGAAAGAAAATAACAACAGTAACAACAAATACCTAATGTCTGTGAAAAATCCCTATGTGTGAAAGTATGCAAAACTAGAATGCAGACATAATTTGATGAAGATTGTAATACATTTACAGATGCATTTTTTTGTTCATATAAAGCTGAGATTGTTTGAAAGTTATCATTTTCTTTCCTCACGAAAATTAATTGTATTGTTAAGTTAGAATTGTAGGTAAGTTTCTGTGTAGATTAGGAGTATGAGGGAAACCCACTTGGAGAAAAAAAAAAAAGTACCAATCCACCCTCAAAGGGTACTTACCAAGCTGTAACTGAAAGAAGTGGGGTGGATTATAACCACACAAGCATGTGTGTGTGTGCGCATGTGTGTGTGTGATACAATTCATAACATAATTGTCATTTTATGTTTTCTTTATGCATGCAAAATGTACACTAAGGAAATGAGATTTTGATTTTTAGAAGTGTTCTGTTTCTGCTTGATTTTTAAAAGGCCAAAGAGAGTAACACCATTTTTCTAATTTTTTTAGAGTATGCTCTTAATAGATGGGTTTCTTTGAGCTAACAATCTAATTTTTCAAGTGAAAAAATAACACTATGGCTATTTGGGTAAAACAATGTGTCCTTGCTAAACACCATAGTCTAAAATACACCGATGACAATGTCCTGGGAAGGTCACTGTGATCATGAATAATTTTCTCCTCCCAGTAAAGCATCTTCATTCTTCTGAATAACATCCCTTCTCCTGATTTAAAGATACCATTCATGAGGAAATAACTGTTAGAATACTAATTTTTTTTACTGTGGTCATTATTGATGGGACCAAAAGCATTCATGAGACCCAAATTAGGTCTCTCAGAGCACTTAATCCCTTGGCCAAAGATACTTGGGCAACCACTGGAAATTTTATACCAGAGTCCTTTGCCAGTATCTCTAAACCTAGGACAAGAAAGTGGAATTGAGACACATGTGATGTTGAGGTGTCTGGCCATCATATCTGAACTCTGTGGAAAGTGCTCATCTTCTGGATCGAGATAGGCAGATAAATATCAGTAGAGACAGAGGAATCACTGACCTACATGGTGTTCAATAACCAGCCTGGTATATGAGCATGTCAGAGCCCCCTCACATTTAGTCTAGGTAATATTTTGTGTTTTCTGACCACTGTATCTACAACTATCATAGGAACTCATACAATTGGTGATGAGAGTGCAGACAGAATTAAAATTCAGTGCTTTTCTGAATATACCACATTAAAAAATTGTTCCATTGATGATGCCCTTGCAGGGCTCTGTGGCAAGAATCCAGAATAATTTGTACTTACCCAGACACTTGGGTAAAGAACGATCCCATAAGCCATTTGCCATACAGGTTAAGGCCGAAGATCCCAGCAAATAAAAACCCTTCTTGCAATGATACAGGACGCTCATTCCATACTCAAAACTCTCAGGGAGATTCTGCTGCCCGTGACGAATGGCATTTTCCACAAAGCCTGGGTCAGAGCAGTTCACCACTGGAAAATAAAACATAGTATATGTCACTAAGAAACAGCTGCAAGTTGCAAATAAAACATCAGAAAAGGAGACAAATTCCTCAGCATTTTAGATAGTTCACACTTATGCACTTCTCTTTACTTGATGAATTCTACTTATTGCTTTGAGCCATTATACTTTTTAAAAAATCAAGCAATAGTTCGGCTACAATAGCAATTTCAACACAAGGGTAATTACCTTTAACTATTTTCTAATACATATTTTCCAACAGAAATTCTAAAATTAGTTTTCTTGGTTGAAATTAGTTTTGTTTCAATATTTTTTCTCAAATGTGAAGTTTTAGAACCCTCTGTGGCACAGTAACTAATTATCCCCTATACATATCTACAGGTTTAATGCTTCAATATGTACACCTCAAGTGATTTCTGTTATATGTGGAATGCAACTAAAGATTACAATTCTTCCATCAACACCTAATAGAAATGTAAATCAAGCCAGTCTCTGATTTAAGCCTCTTCTCCATTTAGAAACAGCCCTGTGGTGAGAGAGTCCTCTGTGGTGTGCAGACATGCTCTGGTTCATCTGAAAGACATTCTATTAGCCTGAATGCCTGTTGGCATCTGGGAGGGAATTAGCAATGTGCTTTTGCAGGTGCAGAGGAAAAGAGAGAGCCCTGATTACCTCATGCTCTGACCCACCACGCCAGTGAATGAGGCAGCTGTCGTGGAGGCCACACTCTCTCCAGACATTTCTGGCTCAGAAAAGAGTCATGCAAATAACTCTCAGGCGGCCCTTGCACGTCATGGGTCCCAGAAACTGAAGACAAACCCCACACCCAATCTGTGCACTGGATGTCTTCTCTGTTAAAGGAGAAAGGTGGAGGGCAGAATTGAGATGGACGGACAAAATCCCCTTTTGATGCTGTTGAATAATGTTCTCTGCTTTTATAAAAAAACCCTGAGTTTACAGAAGAAAGTTTTAAGTTCTTTTATCAAAAAAAGGGGGAAAAATACACATTTATGAGGTACAGGAAGGAACATTTAAAGCCTCGTAGTGCTCACATTGCATCTGCAGTAAAACTATAACCAAAACCTCTTAATAGCAGGTGTTTCTACTCTGAGAAAATCTAATAAACGTAAAACATTGATTGTTTGTATAACCTGAAAAAGAACTTCCTAGACCCATTCTTACTTATATGTCAAGAACAGGAGATGGAAACAGTTGTGACACACCTTGGAATGGAGTGAAGGGCTGCCTGGACCCAGACACTGAAGACGTTTTGGTGTCCATGTTTGTGCTTGTGTTGCTCTTAGGAGACTGCCCCAAAATAATATAAACTTGTTTTTGTAGTCAGGGTAGAGAAAGCCCCTTAGGCAATATGAGTGGAAAGCTTTGAATCATCTTCCCAACACTTCTCACCAAAGAAGACACTAAGTGACCCACAGGACACTGAAGGCTCAAACCAAGCTGCTTCATTTTCTAGGAGAAGTGGGGGGCAGCATTCCGTAATATGGCCTAACTGTGCAGTGAGGAAGGGGGAATATACAAAGCAACTATCTCTGGGTCTGGAGCTAAGAAAGGAACAGTCTATAGGCAAAAAGTACAAAAGAGAAAGAAGAATTCCTGGCAGAGATGCAGTTGTCAGTGTAGTGACAATGGGATCTGCCAATACCCTTCTCTTTTTGAGCCCAGAAATGGAATGTTCTCTGAGTTCCACCATGGCTGGAGCAGAGAAATTTAGTATACATGAGTTCCTTGGCCTTGCTCTGAAACTGTGGAATGGGACTACCTGGAGAGGCCTTCTACCAGGAGAGAGGCACATAAAAGACAGTAACATCCTCAACCCTGGAGATCAATCTACAGTGCTAGGTTGCTTTAGAACTGCCTGGAATATGTGCTAAAATGCTGGATCCTAGGTTGCTTACCATTCTTTTACCTAGTTCAGTATCCTTTAAATGTTCAGCAGTAAAAGAAATACCTGAAAGCAATGAAGACTCCATGACCTCCTCCTGGGAAAACTGAATGGGCTCATAAGATGGAAGAGGCATGTCTACAAAAACTCTAGGTCTGCTCAGGCATTTTATTTTTGCTCTAGAATAAGCTTGCAGTCAAAAGTATCTCTCTGTATATTCCCTCCTGTTTGTTTGTGAGGCTCCGTCAGGAGATTCAGCTTCAACTATCTTCTGGGAGAAAAAAAATAGAGCAGGAATAATTTGATTTATTTGTCCATGACGGAAAGAACTTTCAAATATTCTGTGCCACTGGTTCTGATGGGTGTGTTCTGCCAGAACAGTTCATTAATGCCCAAAAAATCCACACAAACAGCTTTCCCATCTGTATTCCTTCTTCTGTCTTGTGTGCGAGTGATTCCCACCTAGGGATCTGGTGGAAAGAGTCTTGCTTGACTGACAGGTGAGCTGTCAGGGAGCAAAGTGCAATGAGTCAAATCACTTACACCATTGTGCAGCGTGCAAAATGGCCAGCGAAGTGGATAGTGTGCAGAAGTATCGGACCAAGTTAGAACTTACTGAAATTACACAATTGTTTTGTGACATGATGTTAATATAGGATCGTGCCTCAGAAAGAAATTCAGAGGCTCCTGGTAGAGGTCTATCTCCTCTTAAAAATCTTACCCTCAATATGCTAAGACTTGATTTCCAGATGTGAAAACCTGACAGAGTGCTGAATTTTATCAGCTGGGAGAAATAAGAATATTGATGTCTTATATACTTATCCCAGAGTGGAGAAGTTCAAATGGACACACAAAATGTGCTCTATGGGAATGTTTGTATATGTGGAAGGATAAAGAAGAAATTAATATACTAATCGTAACAGGTCCAAGGTCCCAAGGGCCAACATATTAGATGTAGGTAAAGATTAGGACCCCTAAACACCTGTCTGGCATAGCATACTTATAAACATACATCCATATTTCCTGGTGACATGAATCCCAAATGGAACACTCCCCTTTTTTGTTTTCGGGAGTACTACCTGCTGGGAAATCTTAGCCCACAATAAGATTTTATAGATTATGAATTAAGCCTGGCATTCTACTCCATATACAGGACTTATTCACAGAGATTTCTGTTTTGTTTTGTTTTGTTTTGTTTTAAAGTCCAAGTTGACACATAATTACATCAAATAACACAAGCTCCTATGATGTATTATCTTCCAAACTTTTTTGAGGATTAATAAGGCCTTTTATATCCAGTTATTGACCTATTCTCTTTAAGTGAATGTGTAGATAACTGCAGGAATAAAGCAAAATTCCATATTTTGAACCTTGATGACTAATTATTTTAGCAGTCTGTCCAGACCCTATGACTGGACATTGCTCCCTTGGTGTATCTCACACTGCAGGACTTAGCAAAGCACCTAGCTGATAGCTGCCCACTGCAAACAACAGTCCTATCCTGCCATGCCCGGGACTTCATTAACCAGCCCTGATTTCCCCCACCCTCTTCCCATCTCAGGTACCAGAAGCAAAATCCCCCCCCACACACACACACATCCTTGTTTTCTTTCGAACCCAAAGAAGGAGCCATGTTTTCATGAAAATCTCCCTGGCCACAGAAAATCATGACATCTTCCTATCCCAGACACATTCAACAGTTCAAAAACAGAAATTAACCTGCCTCTCTGCACACTTGTCCCTTCTAGGTTGTTCAGCTATAAAATAAAGAGCAGTAACAGGACACAGTATGAGAATATAGTATTGTCTCAGTGGCATGGAAGCCAGGTTCTCTGGGCAGTGCACTCCGAAAGTAACTCTATCGACTGCCTATCTATGACTCTGGCCTGTTTATTTGGGAAAAACTGAAGTGTTCAATTGTTTTTTAATTGAATAAGGTAGTTCTGGATTTCATTTGTTGTTCTCAGAAAAAAGTTTTCACAAGAAATTCTTACATTAAAACAATATATTTCTGTTATATATTTTTAACTTCATTTATTCATCCATTAAAATACATTAATTCATGACAAATTAAGAAGTTGATACCGTTTCACTTTAAGGGCCTCTGAGATGATTATTGCAGAACCATAAAATTTAATCTATAGATCCAAAATTTGATTAAAAATTAAAAACTCAAAATGGAACCAGAAGCACCTCCTAATTTTTAACCTCAATGTTATTTCCTACAAGTATAATGATTTTTTTTAAAAGAATACGTAAGTTACTATCAGACTCTTGTCTAATTACTTAGTTTGTGGAAGCTGTGCCTTGGGCTAAATTTGTTGTGATTTGTGTTTGATGCGAAAGTCAAAACATAGAGAGGAAGTTTAAGCTTTTTTTTTTTAACCTCAATATAATTCTTATACAAAAATGAAAAGTAAATAGAAACTGTCTAATTAAACTTTAAAAACTAAATGCTATGGGCTAAGCTTTTATGTGATATTTTAAAAACTAGCATTCATTAAAACTGGCAGAAATACACTGTTTTAATATGAACTGGTAACTTCTGTTTCCTGAGCAAACAAAATACTGATAATTACAATGGAAAAAAATGACTCTAATACAGATCTATTTTTAAATGACTATGAGTGACATTTTGAAAATAAAAGGCAACTAATGTTCATACATTTGAATGAGCACTGAGAGATCATGTTTTTCAGTTCAAGATTGTGTCTCAAATCAAATTCAAACTGAAGAGTCTGAATCACATCTAACAGCTGCTTCTTCTCATTAGGACAACACTTAACAGCAGTGGCAAGGATGGGGGAGTGCACAGGAGGAGAGGAGACTAGATAATGGGAGGAGCATCGAATTGGAAGGAACATATGCAGTTGGAATTATATTATTATCATTATTATTGTTAGAGTCAAGGTCTTACTCTGTCACCCAGGCTGGAGGGTAGCACCATGATAATGGCACCCTGCAGCCTTGACTTCCTAGGCTCAGAATATCCTTCCCTTTCAGCCTCCCAGGTAGCTGGGACTACAGTCTCAGCTAATTTTTTAAAAAAATTTTTAAGAGAAAGGATCTCACTATGTTGCTAGACTGGTCTCCAGCTCCTGGGGCTCAAGTAATCCCCCTGCCTCGGCCTCCAAAAGTGCTAGGATTACAGGTGTGAGCCACCTTACCTGGCTGAGATTGAGATTATATATATATATAAATCTTTATTAGAGTTGGACAAAAGATGAAGGAGAAAGTGCAAATATAAGGTATTAGAGATGTATAGTGATAACATTGGGATCGGGAAGATGTGAATCCTAACAAGTCCCACATCCTGTGCAACATATGTGGGCTCAGAGATAAACTATTCAATTGGTTATATAAGGGGAGCTCCCCAAAAATGAAATTATCTTTTGGAAGGTGAGTCCCTTGTAGTATACTTGGAATTTGTTCCTTAGTATCAAATGGTCAAAGTTTTTATTCTTTTACGTACTTTTTAATGTTTTTATTCATTATGAAGTTGTGGTACAAGTGAGGATTTACTACATAAATAGGCTGCATGCAGGTGAAGTCTGGGCTTCTAAGTGGCCCTCACCCCCTCTGGTATTGGACCAGGTACTCTTTGTGTTGTCACATATCTCCCACCCTTCTCCCTCAATTTCTCCCCTGACAGTGCCCAGCAACAGCCAATCTACTCTTGTGCTCGTGTGACTTAGTTATAAGGGGCCACTTATGAGCCCACTTATCAGGGCCCACATGTGGCATTCTGTTCTTTGTTTCTGTGATAGTTAATTTAGTATGACGGTCTCCAGCTGCATCCAAGTTGTTGCAAAGGTCGTGATTTTGTGCGGCATATGATCCAGCAATCCCTGGGAATATAGTCGGAGGAACATACACAGCTCTACCAAAAAGACACCTGCACATACATGTTTTTTGCCACACTATCCAAAATGGTAAAAACATGAAACCAATCCTACTGCCCATCAAAAGTGGATTGGACAAAGAAAATGGGGTACACATACATGAGTATTAAGCAAAGTTTTTATCTGTAAGTTTTGAGAGGATTGCATCATGATTTGCAGAAGAAACATCCTGAGTTGTGGCATACAGGTGTCTGGTTCATTTTCCATGACAATGCACCTGCCCACACTGAACTAAGTGTTCATTAGTTTTTGACCCAAAATGTCATGACCCCCATGCTCTATCCTCCCTATTCACCCAATCTCTCCCCTAGTGATTTTTGTTTGTTTGTTTCCCCAGATGAAAAAAGTCCTCAAAGGGAAGCATCTCACTGATGTGGAAGAAGTGAAAGAAAAAAATGGCAGAAGCAGTAAAAGGCATCAAAATGGACGAGTTCAAAAACTGTTCTGAGCAGTGGAAAAAAGTGTTGCAACAGGTGTATTGCATCAAACGAAGAGTACTTTGAAGGTGACTGAAGTTTAAACATGTATGGATACACCATTTTTTATAAATAAATTCTGTGTTTTTTGGGGCCCCCCCTTCTTATTGCAATTGACTTTGATCTTGTTTGTACTTTTGTACTCATATACATTTATACAGGTATTTAATCCAATACCTTTGATTACACTTCACCCTGACTAAAGGTTTTCAAACTCAATTTTAAAAACTCATTGTAATTGTTTAAACCATAGGTTCTTTAAGTTTAATTTTTAAGTCAATTCTGTGAACAGTGACTCTAACAAATCAGCTTTGAGCTTAAAATTCTGGCAGAGAAACTATGGTTTTAAGATGATCATTGACCTTTAGGTTACCCAAAAGCAATTGTTTAAATTACATACACACACACATACACACACACACACACACACACACACACACACACACACACACACGAAACCTTAATTCTACAGGTGGAATAGAAACATAACATGTTCAAAGTTTTATCCAGTTTTCAAAAAAGATTGTGTGGCTCCATCATGTCTATACACAAGCTTCTGCCTAGTTCAGGAATATGCAAAATATATGATGCATTTTGCATATAATTGATGCAGAATACGTTAATGCAATATTGCTACATTTTTCATTTTTACTACAAAAGTTATATTTAAGGTCACAAAAAATTGGCAAATATGTAATTTTTACCTCTTACTGCTTTCTTTTGAAGTTTTTATTTTCTTAAAAATGTTCCATGTAGTATAACTGGCAAGGTTTAAAGGGAACTGTTCCAACAAAAATTTTAAATTAATTGACATGCATGGAAGTCAGAGAAAGTCTAATCAGGCTTCATCTGAAGAGCTCGGATGGAAATTGGGCAGCATGGGAAGGGGTTGCATTCTCTCAGCAGCAGCTGTGCAAGGCAAGGTAGAAAAGGGCCTGGTACTGTGGATTCGTCTATTGGGAAAACAGAAAGGTGCTTCAGGTGGCCCTGTTGATGGTGAACCTCGCTTTCTGTATTTTCAGCTATTTATTTATTTATTTATTTATTTATTTATTGTAGAGATGAGGTCTCGCCAAGTTGCCCAGGCTGGTCGCGAACCCATGGGCTCAGGCAATTCACTCACCTCAGCCTCCCAAGGCGTGGGATTACAGGCTGAGCCACCGAGCCCAGCTATTTTCAGCATTTTATGACAGAAAAGAAAGAAATGAAGAAAGGAGGTCAGAGCAGGGAGACAGAGAGAGAGATGGGGGAGAGAGAGGAAAAGGGAGGAATGGAGGGAAAGAAAGAAAGAAGAAACAAAGATGTTGGAAGGAATGAAGTAACTAAGAAAGGAAAGGGATAATTTTTCTCAATTTTCTTGTTTATCTGGGATTTTTTGCACAAAATTTGTGTTTAATTTTATTTTTGGTGTTTATTGCAGTTTCTTCTTTTTAAATTTATTTTATAGGTTATTGAAAATGATCATAAACACAATAACATTAAACAAAAAACTATGCTTTATAATGTAAGAACAGTCCATTTAAATTGTTTGGTTGGCAGGAAGGGTAAATATTAGTTCAATACATTTTTTAAAGCAATCACAATTGACTAAAAGTTTTGGTAATACGACTTCCTAGATTTTTCAATAGAAGAAATTACAGAAATTTTAGAGAACAAAGATAAAAATAACTGTGAAGGTTTATATAAGGTATGCAATAAATAAACATTGTTTAATTTATTCACTGGGTGAATCAAAGGGAAAAAAAGGATTGTTAGTCACAGAGTAAAAACAGCAACAACAACAATTTTATGACTATTTTTCAGATATATAAAATTACCTGTTTTTGCCTTTTATTAATAACTTACAGTCATGAACAACTCGGTTTTAGCTATAGTTTCAAACTTTTGGTGTGATTAAATAAAAGAATGCTCTGATTGTAATTGATTATAATTAGTTGCTTGACTTTCCTGAAACACTATAAACCTCAAAAAAGGAAATTCAGATATACTGAGGACCCACTGTGTGCCGGGCACTTGGCTAAACAGTACGCAGTAATGCAGTATATAGTAATCTCAGATACCTATGAAAATGGTAACACTTCCTTGATTATTTATATAAGCTCTTCTTGTGGAATCAGTTATTCTCTTATTTTCTTATGATTGAAAAGTCACATGTTTACTTATCATAATGCACTGTACATTCCTTACAGCAAAATTTTAAGAATAATATAAAAAAGAAGAAACAATGTATAAACCACCTTTCAAAATAGTAGTGAATATACCTTTTTTAAATTATTTAAAGGGGTATTATATGCAGAAGATTGAAACAGGACCCCTACCTATACCCATACACAAAAATTAACTATAAATGGAACACAGATCTAAATGTAAAACCTTAAACTGTAAGAACCTTAGAAAATGCAGGAGACATTCTTATGGAAGTTGGAACTGGCAACCGATTCCTGATCAAAACCCCAAGTGTCCACGCCATAAGAGATAAGACAGACAAGTGGGACCTCATTAAACTGACAAGCTTCTGCAAAGCCAAAGAAACCATCAAGAGAGCAGGGAGACAGGCCACAGACTGGGAAAACATATTTGCCAACTCCATATCTGATGAAGGCCTAACATCAAGGATCTACAAGGAACTCAAACGTGCTGAAAAGAAAAAAAACAACCTCATTACAAAGTAGGTTAAAGATATGGATAGACACTTCTCAAAAGAAGACATATAAGCAGCCAACAGACATATGAAAACATGTTCAGCCTCACTAGTCATCAAGGAAATGCAAATTAAAACTACACTGAGATATCACCTAACTCCAGTCAGAATGGCCATCATCAATAACTCAAAAAATAACAGATGCTGGAAAGGATGTGGCAAAAAGGAAACACTTCTACACTGTTGGTGGGAGTGTAAACTAGTACAGCCTCTGTGGAAATCAGTGTGGCAATTCCTAAAAGTTCTAAAAATTGACCTTCCATATGACCCTCAAATCCCCCTACTGGGAATATACCCGGAAGAACTCAGGTCACTTTATAAAAAAGATACCTGCACACGTATGTTTATTGCAACATTGTTCACAATAGCAAGAACATGGAACCAACCGTGCCGCCCATCAAAAGAGGACTGGATAAAAAAATGTGGTACATACATACAATGGAATATTATGCAGCTATAAAGAAGAACAAAATCATGAACTTTGCAGCAATGTGGATGAGGTTAGAGTTTATAATACTGAGTGATCTCTCACAGAAACAAAGAGCTGAGTATCACATGTTCTCATTCATAAGTGGACCTTGAACAACTACTATATTACTGTAGGAAAGGGATTGAAAGTAGTGGGGAAACTGCAGGGAGGGGACTGGGAGGTGGGTAGCTGGGATTGATAGTAGTCGATATCTGCCTGGAGTAGGGGGGCACACCTCATCAATAAGGGTACCTGCACAATGAACATTTGTATACCTAACCCTGATTTGTACCCCACAATTTCAAAATAAAAATTAAAAGAGAAAAAAAGGGGTATTATAAGAGTATTTTCCTATTTTAGGTATAATGTTACATATACATAAACATATATGATCTATATAATATTTTAAAACCTGCATTTTCATGTAACTGTATATCATGAAGAATTTTTCAGGTCAAGAATTATTCTTGTGTAAAATTCATACTTTTTTCATTAAAATTCAGTACCACGTAGAGTTATGTTATATGCATCTAATCCTGGCCCACAACTGCTAGTGAGGCCCTTAGTTTAGACTATTATTCTGTCAGAAAAATATCATTTTAAAAAATGCATCCAAAGCTGGGAAATAGTAAAGAGCTAATTAAGGCAAAGTTGGAAAGAGCTAATTCTTCATTAGGAATTAGGAATGTGCAGTCCATTATCACAAGGAAACATATTACTTTTAAATTAAAAGAAAATCAGAGAATAACTGTTGCCACAAGAAAGGCTTGTCCTGAGCACCATCATGATGACTTGTCATTATTTTTCCCCTGCACCATGGGATACATCCCCCCAGTGGCACAGGTAAGACACAAAGGCTCATTCTAGCCTCTTCATCCTGGCAAGCTCTGCCCCATCCACTTTCTAATCCCAAAGACAAGTCATAGCAAATAAAACCATAAAACTGCAGTTTGTTCTTATCTTAGCTGACATTTCCTTTAATCTTAACATTGTACTCAATTCAACACTTTGATAATATGTGATTATATATAATTTTTTGTTGATGCCATAATGCTGTAATGCTACCATACTTATGATAGTTTGTTGTTTTTTTTTAATGAGGCTTTTGCTGTTTACTTTTGGATTCCTCCATAACCTTAACAGAAACTTCTGTAAGCTCATATTTTCTTAATTCTATTTATAATCATATATATAATTGCATTGGGGCATATGCTTTTTAACTCTGAATTTAAACATCCCATTCTACAAAACTATCATAGGAAAAGGAAGAATAGTCTCCTAATGTTTGCATGAAACATAGCAATTATTAGATGAAGAAATAAAACATGAATAAGCCTAAAGCATTGTCAGACTCGGTACAGTTCATTTGTTTCTCATTAAACTAGCTGAAATGTTAAATATATTGACACTTACTTTGGAATTTAGAGGGCAAAGGCTCAGAAAAAGCTCCTGTATAAAAACATGGTCCTCCAGGAGAGCATGGCATAATTTAATTCTTAAAATAAATGTGAAGATACTTATCTTCGTTCTTGCCTATAAAATCTGCAACTGTATAATGTCTTTCTTCCAGAAATATGTTACTACAAATAAAAAGAATATCTTCTTTTATTTTTTAAAACCATGTCTGCAAATGTAGTGTTACCATGTCGAGTACAAGCTAGGCTCCAGGATCTAAGCTTTCTAATTTATCCCAAGCACTATAGGGCTGGCAGAGCTTTTTCCAGTTGTGTGTTGAGTCTGAGAATAAGGAGGCTACTTCAGGGTAGAGGCAGACTTTGTAAACATCTATGTATAACTCAGCTCCAGTTTAGCAAAAATTTATTTGTTTTTCTTTTCAAAATTATGGATGGAGTTTCTCTTTTGCATTTTTAACTAAATGAATAATGTAGCGCTTACCTAGGTTACACATTTGAGAAATGTATTAAAACTGGGAAAAAACAACGCACATAGAGTAACATACTCAGATGAGACAGAACATTGTAAAGTTTCTGAATATTATTCAAAAAATCTACAATAGAAGAATCAGGTTATATTGCAGTGTACACTAAGAATTCCTAGAAATGTTCATAGAATACCTATTTTTGCTAATTTGGAGACTTTTGAATTTTATGTCATTTTTTTCCCTAAAACGTCACCATCTTTATGAGTCTGCTCTCTTTGAAATAATGTGTTCCCAGCTGCACAGTTCTACCATTTGCATGTAAATTCTGTGCACCAGATTGTATCTCTTAATCAAAAATAAAGCAAAACAAAGTAATACAGAATAATAGAAGACTTGAGCAGGCAGCTGGGAGATGACCCAGTGATTTCTAATCATACTGACACCTCAATGATTGTTTGCCAATCATCTTCCTCCTTCTTCCCTCACTTCACCAGATATATTTGAAATGACAACTTTAAAATTAAGTACATGCTGGGCTCGGTGGCGCAGCCAGCAATCCTGCGCTTTGGGAGGCTGAGGTGAGTGGATTGCCTGAGCCCGCGGGTTCCAGACCCGCCTGGGCAACTTGGCGAGACCTCATCTCTACAATAAATCACAAAATTAGCTGGGCATGGTAGCATGAGCCTGTAGTTCCAGCTACTTGGAAGGCTGAGGTGGAAGGATTGCCAGAGCCAGCAGGTTGAGGCTGCGGTGGCCGGAAGCATGCCACTGCACTCCAGTCTGGGCGATAGAGTGAGAATCCAACTCAAAAAAAAAAAAAAAAAAAAGAATTAAGTACATTTCTATTTTTCTAGGAAAAAGAAGGAAGGAAAAGAATGCCTGGATTAATACTGAAGAATTTAAAATACATCATAGAATTTGTTTCTGTGGTGCAGTAGATATTGTATCTCATGGACCAAGCATAACACCTAAAACACTAAAAATGATTAATAAGTATATGATAAGTGTTTAATTTCTTTTCTTCTGTGTTAGAGGAAAATGGGGTACAGATACCAAAAAAACTCCTGATAATTAAAAACTCACTGTTTTGAGTCCATTCAATCTTTCATTCGACAAAAGTATATTAAGAGTCAAATGGACAAATGTCACTGTAGCTTGGGTGATGGTCTTCCTGCCAGGCTAGCTAATATCCTGATCTCCTGTATTTTTATCTACTTTAAGATGTAAATTATAGTGCATATCTCTGCATCAGGAGTGCCTGGCATGACATTTGAAATACAGTAGGTACTTAATAAATGATGAAGTACATTGTCTAGGAGGTTCTTTGAGGACAGATACAGGTTACACTGACACACCTAAGACGTCAAGGCATGATTAATGCTGACCCCTGTGTGAAGATAACTGGGATCAATATTTACAGACACTTATTTTCAATCATTCCCTCAGTTGTGCTTTTTTCTATCATACAGGGAGAAGTAAGAATTTGGTTAAAGTTGTTTGATCTTTCCTGAAATCCTTGCACCTGTATGAACTAGAAGCTGACACTGATAGCTATGTCTTCCTATAGCCGTTCCAGTTTTCACGGATTCCTGTAGACATGTATTTCATGTCTCCCTCTGAGAGATGAATGGAGAGCTAAGTGAATGTGATTATTTCAGCTATATTCAGCAGAGTGTGCAATAAACACTTAGTGCATGCCAAACTGCCCTGGTATGAGAGGCATAGGGGTGAGATGTCACTTAGAAATGCCAGCTTTCTGTTCTGGCAGACACAGTCAAGAAGATACCCTTAATCCACTACCACTAACCCTTTTCCATAGCACAGCTTTACAAGTCAGAGTCTCTCTTAACCCATGATTATGTAAGGATGAAAAGTAAGCTGAAAGAGCAGCTTGTTAATTTTCAAGCTGACCAGACCAACCAGGTTGCCCAGAGATCAGCTGGAGCTTTTGAGGAAGAAATCAACATCTCAGTGAGATGTTTCATCTCCTGCTTCTTTCTTTCTTTCTTTTTTTTTTTTTGAGTTGGAGTCTCACTCTGTCGCCCAGACTGGAGTGCAGTTGGCTGGGAGCGGCCACTGCAGCCTTGGCCTGCTGGACTCTGGCGATCCTTGCACCTCAACCTTCTGAATAGCCAGAATTACAGGCATGCACTAACACGCCTGGCTGATTTTTTTATTTATTGTAGAGATGAGGTCTCGCCAAGTCGCCCAGGCGGGTCTCGAACCCGCAGGCTCAGGCAATCCACTCATCTCAACCTCCCAAAGTGCAGGATTACAGGCTGAGCCACTGAGCCCGGCTTATCTCCTGCTTCTTTCAGACAAGACGCAACGAGAGCCTGATTTCAGGGGAAAATGAGAAAAGAGAGTTTGATGTATTTGTGGTAAATGACAAGATTTTTCTCTACATTGGAAAAGAGTACAACAGGGATGACAATCCCCGTTTATTTGTCCAGTAAGTATTACCAGCAACACAAGGTTCAGTGCTATGCTAGAAAAATTCAAGAAACTCTGCATTTGTTAAGTGAACCCCTCAGTCAAGATTTCAGCTCTAGGAAATGTACAAGTACTCTGGTCTCTCCTGCTCACTGCCTCTCTCCTCTATTTTATTTTATTTTATTTTTGAGTTGGAGTCTCATTCTTGTTGTCCAGGCTGGAGTGCAGTGGCATGCTCACGGTCACTGCAACCTCGACCTGCTGGGCTTAGGCAATCCTTTTGCCTCAACCTTCCAACTAACTGGAACTATAGATGCACGCCACCACATGGGGCTAGTTTTTGTGATGTATTGTAGAGACAAGGTCTCACCAAATTGTCCAGGCTGGTCTCGAACCCCTTGGTTCAGGCAATCCTCTTACTTTGGGCTCCCAAAGAGCTGGAATTACAGGTTGAGCCACTGTACCTGGCCTCTCCTCTATATTTTAATGTTTAATCACTTAATTCTAATCATTTCTCTGCAGTTGTAGATTGTTTTTTCCATGTGGTATATTAGCAACAACAACTAGACTGCTACCTTAGATACACTAATCTAGATAAACTTGGTTAGCCTCTTTTGCTAGCAAAACTTTATGCAATATGCCTTATCTGACAGGTAATTTTCCTAACATGTTTCAATGAGCCACTTATTCCTAAGGTCTGGCTCTGAGGACACTTGTTCACTGTGTGTACTAGGTATATAAGGACGCTGAATGGTTTTCCATTTTAAACTAGAACAGGGAATTAATTTTTAATACACATGGCAAACTGATAAAGTTAGAGGTGTCAGGTTGTATAAATTATTTAAATATCTCCAACAGGATAAGAACAAAAACAAATTGAACCTGCATCTACAGATAATAATGCAACTGATGGAGATTTTTTTGTTATTATTAGAATGAATCAATGAGTTAATTGGAAATAAGAAAAAGTACAAAAGTTTATAACAAACAATATAAAACTGGAGCAATTTCGTAAACACA
Organism: Carlito syrichta; assembly: GCF_000164805.1. Taxonomy (NCBI): domain Eukaryota; kingdom Metazoa; phylum Chordata; class Mammalia; order Primates; family Tarsiidae; genus Carlito; species Carlito syrichta. Next base: position 274,682 of record NW_007246989.1, read on the forward strand.
GGAAGGCCCTCATACTTTTGCATGATCTCTTGGAATATGAAACATTTATTTAAAAACCAACCTAAACTTAAAAAAAAAAAAAAAAAACTACAACAGGCTCAATTCAAGATTTTCATTTCCTTATGCCTAACAATTTTTTGAAAGTATAACTTGTTGATCAATTAATTCATTAAATAAAAACATACCTTTAAAAAAACCCAAAGATATGATTGAATACAAGCCATTAAAGTATTAAAACTGTGCAAATAGAGGGTATTCAAGAACAGAGTATTCAAGTGTTTAACTAAATAAACTGCATTTGATCCAATGCTGTATTTCTCATCTGAGAATTTCGGTAGTCATAAAAATACATAGAGAGAAAGCGGCTCTTAGTCTTTTTAATAAATCCCACTCATTACAAAGAGGCAGTGAATACAGACACCACAGGAACTTTCATCTAAGAAGAATGCTACACATGTTTACTGCAGCACTATTCACAACAGCAAAAGCATGGAACCAACCATTCCATTTAAACTGGACTGGATAAAAAAAAGTGGTACATATACACAATGGAATATTATGCAGCCATAAAGAAAGACAAACATGGACTTCACAACAACTTGGATGGATTTAGAGTCTATCATTCTCAGTGATATATAACAGAAACAAAGAACAGAGTACCATATGATCTCACTAATAAGTGGACCTTGAACAATTATCATAAAACTATAAAAAAGGTATTGGCAGTAGTGGGAAACAGCCAGGGGAGGAGGGAGGATGGGATTGGCAGTTGAGGGAAACTGCCAGAGGAAGGGGGGAACACATTATCAACTAATGAACATTTGTATACCTAACCCTGAATTGTACCCTGCATCTTTAAAATAAAAAACTTTTAAAAAGCAAGACAACTCCCTTCCCCCCAAAAAAGGCACACAGATGAAAGCCTGAGGTGATTGCCTATTCTCCTGTCGAGTAATGAAGTTTAAAAGTATGTTTTTCACTTCATTGTTAAGACTTTAAAACATATGCCAGACAATATCATCTGTTGTTTTTTTTGTTTGTTTTTTTGGTTTTTTTTGAGTTGGAGTCTCACTCTGTCGCCCAGACTGGAGTGCAGTGGCCGCTCCTGGCCACCGCAGCCTCGACCTGCTGGGCTCCGGCGATCCTTCCGCCTCAGCCTTCCAAGTAGCCGGAATTACAGGCATGCACTACCATGCCCGGCTGATTTTTTGATTTATTGTAGAGATGAGGTGTCGCTGCCCAGGCAGGTTTCGAACCCGCGGGCTCAGGAAATCCACTCACCTCAGCCTCCCAAAGGTGCAGGATTACAGGCTGAGCCACCGAGCCTGGCTCATCTCTGTTTATTTTATACTTAATCACCAGTAGGTTCAACTGTCTCAAAGAATATAATGAATTTTGTTATTCCATAGAAAAAACAACCAGTTTGTTCAAGAGTGTGTGTGTGTGTGTGTGTGTGTGTGTGTGTGTGTGTGTGTGTGTGTGTAGCTGTTCTTTCAATGTGTTAATTAAACATTCATGTGATTTTAAATGATTTATTAAAAGGAACATATGCATTAATAGTATATATGCTTACACAGACACCTAATGAGTGAGTCTAGGCCATTTCTGCCATCAAGCATGTCATTGAGGAAACTAAATAGATGAAACTGAAATAAGATGGTTATATGGGATATTATTTAAACCATAAAAATGAATGAAGGCTGAGCACATGCTATAACATGACTGAACCTCAGAAGCACTCTGCCAGTTAAAATAAGCCAGAAACAAAAGGCCCCATGTTCAATGAATTCATTTACATGAAACATTCAAATAAGAAAGTCCAGAGACAGAAAAAAACAGACTAGTGTTTGTTGGAGGTTGGGGACAGAGTCATTATGGGGACCGCTGATGGGTACAGTGTTTATTTTAGATGATGAAAATAACTCGGAACTGGACAGATGTGGAGGTTGCACAACACTGTCATCTGTTAAAATCCACAGAATTGCACAATTTAAAATGGCCAACAGCTAGTTTTTTTTTGTTTGTTTTTTGTTTGAGTTGGAGTCTCATTCTGACACCCAGACTGGAGTGCAGTGGCATGCTCCTGGACACCGCAGCCTCAACCTGCTGGGCTCCGGCGATCTGTACGCCCCAGCCTTCCAAGTAGCTGGAACTACAGGCATGTGCTACCATGTCTGGCTACTTTTTTTTTAATTTAGTGTAGTGATGAGGTCTCGCCAAGTTGCCCAGGCAGGTCTCGAACCTGTGGGCTCAGGCAATTCACTCACCTTGGCCTCCCGAAACTCAGGATTACAGACTCAGCCACCAAGCCTGGCCTAAATTGACTAGTTTTATTCTATGTGAATTTCATCTCAAGAATAAAATAAGCACAGAAAAAGAAGAAAGAGTTTGTCTAATTGTTTTGGAACTTCAGCCAATGTCCCGGCATCTTAAAGCAATACTTTTTGTTTTCAAAACTGCTTTCATATATATATATATATATATGAACATTTTTATATATATATATATGAACATTTATGTGTATTTTAAATTTGAGAACAACTGAGAGACCACATGGAGAGGCAAGTCAGTGAGATCCTTTAAAACTGGAACGTTTTTCCAAAGTTTGAAGTAACAAATGGGTATGTGCTGCCTGTCTGAGTTTTCTAAATTGTCCCTTTTGTTGAGGGTGAAGTTCTATTTTCTTCTTTTGAATAATTAATTACCAATATCCTGTCAACTGTAGCAGAGAGGGATGCTCTCTCATACCTCTCCAGTATCAGTTTTATGTTTCTATTACAAAACAGGAGGTCCTGCACTAGGCTAATGGCATTAACGCAGAAGAAAAGCCAGTCCAACTCTCAGGTTCTCCCAAATGTCTATTGGATATATACATATTTATATATGTATTATATGTATATATAATATATTTAGACATATATATATTTAGAAAATCTGCTTTCAATTCTTTTAGGAGAAAGATATATATTTTTTCATCAAAAGGAAATGCAAAGCTGAACTTTCATTAAATTGAATGGAACTTTTATTAAATTGAATGGAACCTGGAAAGGTCTTCTTGGGTTTTAGAGAACCATTCCTCTATGGTAAAATACAAAGGGCAATTTTGGTCTTTAATGTTTTAAAAGATGAGTGGGGTTGGAATCTTAGGATGTGGACTGAGTGTAGCCATGCAGAATTCAGTTGTCTGTCATGGTCTTTACAGCAAAATACTGGACTGGAGTTATTTCATTTCATTAAAAAACAAAAACAAAAAACGAAAAGCTTACTGAGACGTTATCAATTGTGATTTAAAAGAAGAAAAATCTGTATCTATGCAATAACATAAGGAATGACATAGTAGTCAATCTAATGTGTATAAAGGTCATCCATAAATAGTCATTTTGGATCATTCTACTAAGGTATAAAATTAGTGTACATCTGAGGTACTGACCCTCAGTCTTTCTGAATATACACTAAGATTTATTAAGGAAGCTTGATGAAAGCAAATGATCATTATTATTTATTATTTTATGGTTTTGTTTTTGTTTTTGAGTCGGGTATCACTCTGTCATCCAGCCTGGAGTGCAATGGAATGCTGTTCATGGCCACTGCAGCCTCAGCCTTCCAGGTAGCTAGAACCACAGGCATGCACCACCACACACCCAGTGAATTTTTTGATTTATGGTAGGGACGAGGTCTCGCTATATTGCTCAGACTGGTCTCGAACCCTTGAGCTCAGGCAATCCTCTCGCTTCTGCCTTCCAAAGTGCTGGGACTACAGGCTTGGGCCACTGCGCCCAGTCGTGAATTCTTTTCAGAGCGATGTTTTCTTGCAATAGTTTTATTCTTTTCCCACAAACAGAAGTCTATACTTGCAGTTGTTGCTTTTGTGGTAAGGCTACAAGTACTGATCTTGCACTGAAAATCTGGCCTTGAGTGCAGTAGTAAGTTCCCCAAACAAGCTAGGATTCTCCATGCTTCATTGTGCTCCCACTCATGTCATACTACTGATAAGTTTTACAATGGAAAACATATGCTTTCTGACTAAAATGTTTATAAAAAATAATTCATGCGTGGAAAACGTGGAAATTATACTCAACAGTATATCTTTATATGAAAAGTGGGTGCAGTCACATAGAACCACACAGTGAATCAATTAATTAAAAATGTCAAAGTTATAAAACTGGTTACAGACTCTTTTAAGATTCCATTTTTAATTTTTCTGTCTTAGGTTGAGTTAGAAATATAGGTGCAATTCCTGACAATGTTTCTTTTTAATTACTGAAAACCAATATCTCTTGCATATACATAGGTTAATGAAAAAGAATAAAAAGGAACCTCTTTTCTAAATCTCAGATTTTACTAAAAAATCAACACAAAATGGATTACATATTTCAAAATATATAAAATTTAAAAAGCTATAAAAAAATAGGGACTAACCTTCCAGATTGAAGTTTTGGCAGAGTTCTTAGACTTGACATCAAAACCATGATCCATAAAACAAAAATGCCATAAATTTAAAATTTTTGCTGTTCAAAGGAAAGATTCCCGGACAAACTAAAGACAGGGAGAAAATTTTGCCAACCCTATCCTTGACCAGGGACTATTATATAGAATATGCAAATAACTCTTACAACTCAACCTTAAAAACAAATCCCGTGCCTTTGGGAGGCTGAGGTGAGTGGAATTGCCTGAGCCCACGGGTTCAAGACCCGCCTGGGCAGCAAGACCTCATCTCTACAATAAATCAGAAAAATCAGCTGGGCGTGGTAGCGCATGCCTGTAATTCTGGCTACCCAGAAGGCTGAGGCGGAAGGATCGCCGGAGCCCAGCAGGTGAGGCTGCGGTGGCCGGGAGCAGCCACTGCACTCCAGTCTGGGCGACAGAGTGAGACTCCAACTCAAAACAAACAAACAAACAGCCCAAACAATCCAATTAGAACATGGGCAAAAGGCACAAACAGACCTTCACTGAAGAGTGCAGATTACAAATAAGCAGAGAACTCGGTCCTTAACATCATCAGCCACCAGGAAATTGTGAATAAACACCACATAGAGATATCACTATACATTTATCAAAACCGCTAAAATACAACAAAATGAGGACACCAAATCCTGGAGAAGATGTGGAGAAATTGTATTACCCACACATCGTTGGCAGGACTAACAAATAGTACAGCCGCTCTGAAAAAAAATTTGTCAGTAGTTATAAAATTAGACTTGCAAATATCATATATCCCAGCAATTATACTCTTGAGCATTTTTCCAAGAGAAATGAAAACTTGTGATACCATAAAGTCCTGCTCATGACAATTCATAGCAGTGCTGATTATGTTAGCCAAAAACTGGAAACAACCCATGTGTCCCTCATTGGGTAAATGATTAAACAAACTGGAATATCCACACCATGAAATGCTACACAGCAGAGTAAAAGGTGCTAAATTATTGACAAGGGCAGCAACTTTGATAAATCTCCAGAGAATTATGTTAAGTGAAAAATATCAACCCCAAAAGACTACATACCATATGATTTCATTTATTTGCAAAACATTCTTGGAGTGAGATGACTAGATGAGTGGTTACCAGGAATTATGAATGAGGTGTGTGGAAGGGCATGGTTATAAAGGGTAGCATGTATGACTTATTGTGAAAATGACACTGCCTCTTGACCATGCCAACATAGATACTCTGGTTGTTCTAGTATACTCTAGTTTTGCAAGGACTGCAGGACCATTAGGTGAAAATGAATAAGGGATACACAGTTTCTCTCTAACAGCTGCATGGGAATCCACAATTATCTCATAATAAAAAAGTTTTATCTTGAAAATTTACTGATTTAATGAAGAAAAAAAGGACTTTAATGAGGGAAAAGTGACATTTTTATCATTAAAAAAATAACACAGAGACCATATTGCATATTTTAAATATTGAAGCATGTAATTTAACAATTTACCATATTAAAATGTGGTTTTAGAATGTTTAAGCTCAAATATTAAAAAATGAGAGTTTAGACTAGCCTAGGCAACACCTGTCTCTACAGAAAATAAAAAGTTAGCCAGGCATGGTGGCAAGAACGTGTAGTCCCAGCCACTTGGAGGCTGAGGCAGAAGGATGACCTAAGCCCAGGAAGTCGAGGCTGCAGTGTGTCATGAGTGTGTCACAGCACTCCAGCCTGGGAAACTTAGTAAGACCCCAACTCGAAAAACAAATAAAAAAGAGAGATTATTATTAAATCTACTTCTTATTGGAGCAAGTACCAGTGAGGTCACCAGTGAATGACATATTTTTATTTAGAAAATGCTGATATTATGCAATGAGAAATTGAGCACATGGCCGTTTTCTGATTGTCCAGACACAACAGGGTCAGAGAACTTCAAAAGACTTCCCAGAACAATTAAAAGGTGACCCACACACTATCTTGAGGATCCCAGGGTGGGGGAGATGTTTGACTTAGAAAATATTAGGCCTGGGCAGCTCAGTGACCACATCATCCTGGAGCCTTGGATGAGCCAAAGCTAGGTCTGGTAAATTCCAGAGTCTGTGTCAGTAGCCTCTGATCTATAATTCCTAAGACATGATTGTTGTCCCTTGTAAGAATTCACCTCCTACAGTAGTTGTCCCTTGTAAGAAGTCAACTCCTATAGAGGTCGAATTACGCTATGTTGAAAACATAGCAGAGCGCTTTGTATTTCCTTTTATTTCTGGTGACTGTGAATCCTGAGTAAAAGAGATCATCGAAAACCGACTCTGCACCTAAGATTATTTTTCTTTTAATTACTAGAGTAAAAGAAAAATGAGCAAACATAAAGGTAACTAAAGCAGAAGAAAACTGTGGTTCAAGTGAAAAGGTAATCATTCCTCCTCCTTTGATTTCTGAGAGGACTATGTTGAATAAAATAAAAATTGTGATTGGATTGAAAGCAAGCTTGTCCTGGTATTCTGGGCCTGACCAATGCCCCTGGGCTACTAGGGGTGATAGCTGGGTCCACTGGGCAACCACGGGGTATGGCTGAGAGGCAGGGATGCCACCCCTCACCCTGGACCTCTATCCTATTCTGAGTGTGGTAGACTGAGTAAACTGAGTTTCATCAGCGCCATGGCTGAATCTCAAACATTCTGACCCTAAAAGTAGTATTTTAAGGGATGTAGAATCCGGAGGCTTTATCTGACCTTTGAGCTTGCAACAGGCTCTCCAATTTAGATATAAGCCAGAACTCCACAGTTAGGTAGCCAACTATTACACAACTACCAATAATTTTATAAAAATAACTTAGGTTCCCATTCTTCTCTTGTCTCATTTGAATATAGCTCCCCTGGGAACCCTTTGGTAAGTAAGGTGCTTGTCAGAGCAAGAGAATTTCAAAAGTACCTGATTTAAATTTCATCTAACTACTGGGGAAAAAAAAGATTTCCCCTTCATACAAACTATGATGCACCACCAATAAGAGAGATGTTTTAATGGAAAGGAACTGCAGCAAAACCTTAAGTATCATGAGCTCAAACATCTAGAAATACAAAAATAGTAGAAGATAATTTTCTTGCAAACTAGGTTTCAGTCCAGGTCTACATGACAGATGTTAAAGAAATGAATCAAAAATAAATAATTGAACTTTAAAAGCAACAGGAACCTTTAAAGTCAGTCATAAGACTTGAAGTTTAAGAGCCAAAGAATACTAACTATACAGTGCAGGAATAAATAAATGAATGAATGACTAAAAAGAGAAATGAAGATGAGTTTTTTTTTTTCTTTTTTTGAGTTGAGACTCACTCTGTTGCCCAGGAGGGAGTACAGTGGCATGCTCATAGACACTGCAGACTCCACCTGCTGGGCTCACATGATTCTTCTGCATCAGTCTTCCAAGTAGCCAAAACTACAGGTGTGTGTTACCATGCCTGGCTAATTTTTTATTTATTGTAGAGACAAGATCTAGCCAAGTTGCCTGAGCTGGTCTTGAACCCGCAGGTTTAGGCAATCCACTCACATCAGCCTCCCAAAGTGCTGAGATTACAGGCTGAGCCACCGAGCATGGCCCAAGTTATCGTTTTAAAGGCGAGAATCTCAGATTTTGTGATTGAATACCTGGCCACAAGACAAAGGTCAAGGAGAAATTTCTGTTTATTCTCAGAAATGTTTTCACAACATCATGAAGAGAATGTGCAGAACTCTATACGCTAAGGTGAAGCTCCAACCTCTTTTCATGGACACAGGTTCTTCAGTGCCTTAATCAGCTTGCTCCACCCTCAAGCAAAGGGACCATTTTTCAGATGCTTTTCCTACCTCGACATGAGGGCAATGGGCTACTCCACTGGCCATTGCTCCGACACTGGGCTCGAGATGCACCCTGCAGCAAATAGCCTGTGTTGCAGGTGAAATTCACGACATCATTCAGGTTGAACTCACTGCCATTAGTGAATCCATGGGCAGGGTTTCCAGGGTGACCACAGGTGATGGCTACAGAGAGAGACAGGCCAATGTCATTGTCAAGTATTAGCCAGGTTATCATTTTCCCTTGGGATTATGTATTAATAATTATGCAATTGTGCTAAATGTATTGAAAAAATTTCAACTAATCAGGCATTTTACAACAGGTATTTATATTTGAAAGGGAATATGGGGAGACAGAACCACAAGCTGAACCTACAGGATTTTATGATAACTGAGGGAAAAAAACAACACTCTCCAAACTCACTTTCTTCACCATCATAATTATTATTTTTTATTTGAATCTTGACAGAATACCAAGTGATTTCAAAATGAAGCCATGGAAAATAAGAGATGCTAAAAATTCTTGTACTATCCATGAATTTTGAATATTTTCCTTCTCATATACACTAACTGATTTTGTGCAACTCTCCTTTTGAAACATTATGGAGATTTGTTTGATACTTTAAGCTGTCTATGTATAAATTATTCCAATATCAATTTAAACACTATGAAATTAGCAAAATAACTATGCACACTCAAATAGCATTTTTGTTGACAATCCCTCTTGTATGAGCCCTTGAAATGCAGTGAACTGTTATTATGTCATGCCCCAGATAATAGCAAGACAGAACAGGGAGATATCCGTCATTTGCCCTTTCAAAAGAAACACATTACAATCCTAAAACTAGTGTGTTCCTCCTCATTTAGCTTGTCAACAAGTTTTTTCTTCTGAGTAAAGCTTTCACCTCTGAACTCTACATTTTCCACAGCACTCTCACAGACAAGCATTGTCAGTGTTCTGTAGTTGCATCAACATTGCTTTTGCTTAATTCACAGGGAAATAAAGAATATACTGGGAAAAAAAACATTGGCTTAAGAGAAATTTTGCAATAAAGTAAGGATACATGTATTCTAAAAATTCTAATGAATATTTATCATTGGTGTTATAGAGTTTGAGGTTGATCATGACATATAATTTTACCTCTTTCAATGAGAAAAGGGAATGTTTACACAACTGTCTGTAATCTTGATGAAACAATAAAAAGAGAGAGTACTGTGAAAGATTAAGAAGATATAGTTATTTTTAGGAATCTGCAAAGTTAACCTGCAGACCAAGATTCAACAACTTTACCCTCCTATAAATTAGCTTTTGTTTCCATCTAATTTATCCTGTGATAAAATCAGTGTAAACGAATATATGATACGACTTGTCCAGGGACCCATTTCAGATGAATTAATGAGTAAATTAAACATGAGCAGGAGTCTGGGGAAGGCGTTTGAAGGGTACAGAATGGGTGGAGTATCAAAAAGGAGAGTGAAAATGACAGTGCTCCAATTCTCTCTCCTTAGACAGGTAGACCTGAGAGGTTTTGATCCCATGTTACTCTGAATATGATGACACATTTGTATTTTGAATTCAGAAGAGAAAACATAGTGAAGGAAGCATCTGATGAATTGGTTCACAGACAGTGTACTTACGGACACAAACAGGAGTTTGTCCAGACCATTTGTGGTCCTGCAGACATATCCTCACAGAAGTTCCTACAAGCCGGAAACCAGGATTGCACTGATATACCACCGTGTCTCTGTAACTGAAGCCATCTCCACTGATATGACCATTTACAATTGGGTCTGGGGTACCACAGTGGCCAGCTAAAAATATAAACAAAACCAATAAAAATATTTAGTCTTTTTATCAAAGTACTGCATGAGTGACTTGCTTACTTTTATTGTCAAGTCAACATACATAACTTATTGTAATTATATATTCCATTTTCATGAAAAAATGTATAGGAAAATATGTATATAGAAAAAATATAAAAAATATTTATGTGTTTATACGCTTTCACATACCACATACGCATATATATACTTTTATTTTGTATAGTTTTTCTTCTTCATCTTATCATTCTCAACAATTTAAGGTAAAATAAGCACTATTTCTGATACGCAATTGTTTATGGGCATTTCCCTAATTATGCTTTCCTCATTTATTTAATTTCATTCTTTTTCATACTGGTATTAGATATCATTTATCTTGTTAATCTATTTTCAAATCAGAACAAACAAGGTGGGTGGGGGGATACTTCAAACTACTTGTGAAATTCCAAATGGAAAGACAGGTCAGGAAATAAGTTCAATTTCCAACATGTAAATTTGAGTTACAGATGAACCAATGTCTGGGCGACAAAGGTCTGCAATCAGTTGAAAAAAAGAATTGAGAGTTCGGGGGAGAGAGGTACTGAAGAGAGAGTGAATTGAGGAAGTGTAAGATTGTGTCTGGAGCTGATACCGGGTGACCAAGCTTGCCTGGTTATGCCCAGTCGGGAACAGGTGTATGCAAAGCTCAGGGTGTACACTAGGACTCAAAGGGAGGTGAAGAGTATCCATGTGGAGGAAACTGAAATATAAAAAAGATCACCAGACAAGATGTCAAATGAGCTTCAAGAATCGAGAGCTTCCACATGGAGAAGGACGTTAAAGGGAAAGCTCATTTCTCCAGGGGCTGTGGGATGGGGAGGAGTGATGTGCTGTGCAGGACAGAGATGGCTCTTCTCTCTCATTTCTGACTCTTCAGCTCCCATTTCTATTTTATTTCTTTCAGTTCATCTCTCCCCTCTCCCTCTTTACCTCTCCCACTTCTCTTTATTATCTTCTTCTCCCTCCCTACAACTTCTTTTTTCTCTCTCCCTTTCTCACATACATGAAAAGAACATCTTATTAGATCAACAAAATATAAAGCCTTCAGAGGAAGCCACAATAATAGGGTCTGTGCTGTGCACGGGCTTTGGATTGACAAGAAGAGGAAAAATATTGACTGTGTGTTCCTAAATTCTCTAGCCAAAGAGCAAGGCTTATCATGGGGACGTAGCTATGCCAGGCTGGAGCAGATGCAAAACATCTAGGTGTAGACTGCCCTGGTGATGTGCTACCCCAGTAGAGAACAGTCTCTGATACTTTACACAAGTTAGCATATACTTAGAATTGAGAAAAGAGTCAATTTCATTCATAAGCAGACCCTGAACATTTACCATAATACTATAAGAAAGGGATTGACAGTAGTGGGACCTGCTGGTGGCGGGGGCACAACATCAGTAAGTGTACCTGATCTCAAACCAGGCAAAGTGTGGACCAAAGAGAGGCCCATACCTGTACGATGACTACTTGTATACGTAATCCTGAATTGTACCCCACATCTTTAAAATAAAGCAAAAATTAAAAAGAAAAAAAAAAGCCGGGCTCGGTGGCTCAGCCTGTAATCCCATGCCTTTGGGAGGCTGAGGTGAGTGGATTGCCTGAGCCGGCGGGTTCGAGACCCGCCTGGGCAGCGAGACCTCATCTCTACAATAAATCAAAAAATCAGCTGGGCGTGGTAGTGCGTGCCTGTAGTTTTGGCTACTTGGAAGGCTGAGGCGGAAGGATCGCCAGAGCCCAGCAAGTTGAGGCTGCAGTGGCCAGGAGCGGACACTGAACTCCAGTCTGGGCGACAGAGTGAGACTCCAACTCAAAAAAAAATAAACAAAAACAAAACAAAAAGCAAAAAAAGAAAAAAGTGTGAAATTATTGTCACACTCCCCTTGGGATTAGCTACACCCCTCTAGAGAATTTAAAATAATATTCTATAGTTTTTGCTTAAGACAATATTTAGAAACATTGTGTTCTGGTTTTGAGACCAAACTTATCAGCATGTTGACACTGCAGAGGAGAGAGAGAAAACACAGAATCCTCCCTCTGCCTCAACCCCTATAAGAGGTTATATTTTAAAAAGTCATGCTAGTTTTGGCTGGTTTTATTGCATTGGCAGATTTTTCACTCACTCAGATCAGTTAAGTCAATTCCAATAATCTGCCCAGATCACTCCCACATGAGCCTTGATATAAGCAGAGAACTTGGGTGAGGGTGAATGTTCTCTGTGTTTTGAAGAGAGACCCTCTGAAGCCACAAGTGTAACCATAGGCACAGAGGACACTGGTTCCAAAGAGTGTCCCCCTTCCCAGATGCTGCCCTTTACACAGCATGCTCTGTCATGCAGGGAGATGGAGCCATCCTTTCAATATCAGAGATGAGGAGAAAGGACTGGTGAAAGAGTGAGAGGAGCCTCCCACTGGCTCAGCACAAGAGAGCCCTGCCATTTTTGAGGTGATGCTTCAAACATCTAATTTTTAGAAATATGGAGCCAAATAACAAAATCATTTCCTTTTGGCGTTACTACAGAGGTCTGGCACCACTCTAAGAAGAGGGGATTTGGTACCCAGGACACCAGGGATGTGAAGAGGTGTGCATTTTGACAAAGAGTCCCACTCAATTTAGGTGATCTGTTCAGGACTCTTTTCTGACTTGGATAGACATGACAGGTAGACTCCATTTTAAACTTTAATAAGTATTTTTCTCGGTTAAGTTTTTAGTAAGTGCACATAGTTTGAGGCTGCATTCATCTTTGAAAGCCTGGTGAATAAGTACTTTTAATGGCCAAGGAAGTGTCTGTATACTTTAGAAATCAGAAGGATAGCTTGACAACCATGTTTTAAATAAAGATTTCCAATAACAGTTCCTCCCTGACACATGGTCATTTCAGTTCTCGGAAGAATTGGCACCAAATACTCAAAGAAAATAGATGTCTTTCAAAAACTCTTCATTTCAGCTTCCTACCTGATGGGAAAAAAAAAGAACCAACAGTATGACCTAGTACTTAAGCTTCCTAATATGAATAAATGCGTCTATTTCTCAATGTGGCTTCCTAATTTGAAACAAATAAACCACAATCTGGTTTTCACTTGTATCACTTCTAGTCTTCAGTGAATTCCTTTTAAAAATATTCAGTCTAGCCGGGATCGGTGGCTCAGCCTGCACTTTGGGAGGCTGAGGTGAGTGGATTGCCTGAGACCGCGAGTTCGAGATCCGCCTGGGCAACTTGGCGAGACCTCATCTCTACAATAAATCAAAAAATCAGCTGGGTGTGGTAGTGCATGCCTATAATTCTGGCTACTCGGAAGGCTGAGGCGGAA